>NC_133538.1:214701781-215001781 GCF_048544455.1 Silene latifolia | reverse complement strand
ATCAATGAACGCACTGATATTTTCAGAGGGAAAATATGAGAGAGAGAGAGAGAGAGAGAGAAAAAAAGAAAGAAACTGTCAAAAAATGGGAGGAAAAAAGAAGTCAAACCATCAAAATTGGGTTTATATATGAGATGTAAAATTATATCTCAGCCACATATCTTATGTTAGATGAATGGTCCAGATTTAGAGGGGTAACTCACCAATAGTACCTTAACTCATTTGATCCTATCTATATATATATATATATATATATATATATATATATATATATATATATATATATATATATATATATATATATATATATAATACAAGTGATGCAAACTAAACTAAGCTAAGTGATGCATGCTTTCGATTGCTCGAAGAGCTAATTTGAATTAACTCTGGTTCCTTGTGACTAAACATCTCCAAACCAATTAAGGCTAAGTAGAGGAAGTTTGGCCACAAGGCCATGCATGAATGCAATTGTCATTTTGGATTTTCCTTGTGGAAGAAAACATTTGTATTCACCTTGATGTTACTAAGGTGGAAAAGTCCTTTGATGGTGCTAGGACAAGAATCAAGCAAAATTCAAAACAACACTAAAAATGCAATCTGAACTACAAGTTATGTTAAACATGGGAGAAACGATAGAACATACAGTACCATGGTATAGATGCTAAGTGAGTCGTCATCCTCCAAGTGCTTGTTATCCTTTCCCCTCAATCAACTCATCACTCATCCCATCATCATTAGAGTCCTCATCTTCATTTGCATCACTTGAGGTTGCTATATCATCAGTCTCATCATCTCCTTCATCACTCTTTTGGTCATCATCATCATCATCAATCACATTGATAGCTTCATCATTAACTTTATCACTCCCTCCATCACTCCCATTTTCATCTCCACACACCACCTCTTCATCTCTTAAAGTGCACAAGTCCGGGAAGAAAACTTTTTATCCACCCAATCCGGCAATGGCCCGTTAGGGTCAAGCAACCCTTGCCTGGCCAAGTTGTAGAGCGGCGGGTATTGGGCATGGTAACTATTGACCCTGTACATTTCTTCATGGATATGTTGCAATAATCCCGAGTTATGGTATTTTCCCACCACGACAGTGGTATTGTCGTAGACATAAGGCTTGTATGGAAAAGGATAAGGAGGAATAACCAATGTCGAGGGAGGTACTTGAGAACTTGAAGGCAAATACGACTCATGTTCTTAATTTGTTGCGTTGGTGGTATAAATTAAGAGAAGATAGTTTGCCCTTCACTTTGCAAGGTGAGGGAATCCATTATCCGGTAATGTGAGAGAAGGGGAATCCTTCATCAACCATTCCATGGTCTGGTTATCATCATTCTTCTTTACCCAATAAAAATGGTAAGCTAGCATAGACATGTCCATGCGTGTTTCCCCCTTAACCGGTTTGCAAGTGCCATCATGGTTGAAGTTGGGGTTAAAGTGTTTTGCTAGCTTAGTTATCAAACCACCATTGACTATGAAAGTCATGTTTTTCGTCCCCGATGATAAGTCCATCCAACGGTCTATCAACAATTGAATAATGTTGTAATCGGATTCGTAAGACCCTTGAACATTGAGACGAGACTCAAGGTAAGCCATATCAAGTTCCGACAAGGTACAATCTTCTTTTCTTGCTATCAAAGTATTAGCCACAAAACGATGCCAAATCCAAATACCCGGGTGGTGAAAGAATATTGCCGAACAAGCCTTGAAGGTAGTAAACTCTTTTCCCGAAATGGATTTCCATAAAAGCTTGGCATCAAACTTGTGTGGTTTCTTAGATGATCGAAAAGGCATTTTTAGAACAAATACTTTAGCAAAAGCATGAATTTCAGTTCTATGGGATTTGTTGGCAAGACGGAATTCCAAGTATTTTTGATCCTCTTGTCCAGTTATTTTCAATGAACTAATGAATTCAAGGGTCAAGGCTTTATAGGCCTCTTCATACATGTCAAAAAACCGGCCTAGACTCATAGACTCGAAGAAGGATCATGTATCTTTCAAGATACCAAGTTTGTCTAATGTATCATGGCATAGGAATTTGGTAGCTACAACATTTTTACTTAGTAGAGAAGCAAAGAATTTCTTATGATATTCATCAATAAAAATTTCCTCCAGAAGTCCTTCAAGTGGCTCGATTGTTGGAATTTCGGGAGGCATAACCGTCTCAAGTTGCCTCTCCACCATAATTGATACCACAATTGCCCTAAATGCCAATATTCTTTGCCTTTTTGTGAGATTAGTCTCACTTGGTGCCTTGGTGTTTTCCTTTGTCCTAGCCATCCCAAAGAAAATGCCTTGAATTACTTCAAAATTTGACAAAATAGTACCTCCTCCATTTCATTCAATTCTATACGTTTTTTTATGGGCACTATTCATAAGTGGGGATAATATTCGATACAACTTCTAATATATAATATAAAAAATAGTTGTGTGAGATCTTGTTTAAATTGTCTTACCAAGTACATTGTGAATATCAATCTTTTATAGTTTCTCAAACCCTAGGTTTGGGTGAGTAAATTTTTGGGCGATTTGCGTAATTTGAAGGCTTAAAATTGATATTTGAGTTGATTAAATGTGTCAAAGACAAATTAGAAATAAATTTGGGGTGATTTGATTGAGTATTTAGAAGGAGGTGTTTTGAGTGAGAAGGAGGTATTGTGTTTTGAAATTTGGGAAGAAATGAATTGGAGATAGGAAGATCGCGTGTTATAAGTCGTGGGGATTCAAGAGCTCGCCCGACTTCATTTTGGATCGGCCAGCTTCCTGGGCTGTGTTTATTTTTGCCTTTGGAGGTCGCCCGGGTTGGCACTCTACTCGCCCGGGTTCTCTTCTTGCTTGGGCGGGCTCAGCTAAGCTCGCCCGTCCTGCGCCTCAGCTCAGGCAGGTTTCTGGGCGGCACTTAATTTTTCTTGTCTTCAATATTAAACCCGCCATACTTGCTTTGAAGAAGCTCTGATCTCCCTTCCAATGCTTGGATTTCTTCATTAAGTGTCGGGCAATGGTAATGCAATTGATTTAGCATCCACACACTTCATTTCTACTCCTTCCACACACTTCAAACAGAATTAGCAAACCCTCCCTTACCTTCTCTCATGTAAAGTATCACTAATCATGTAAATGAACTAAATGCAATGAAACAACACTTAATAAAATGCAAAGTTAGAGGGTTAGAATATGTACAATTGGTGGCTTAGCGAGGACGCCACAAAACTCCTCTACTTGTTTAGCTAGTCAAGGGGCAAATCTAGGATGTTGTTGATGTTGCTTAACGTCCCATGGAAGTAATCGAATGCTTGTTCACATTTGTTGAATAAATCCCAAGAGCACTTGGGTAGACTATCATCATAGGCTAGAAATCCTATTTCATAAGCATTTTAATTGGGATCAATGTAGACTCTATCAAAATAGAAGCATACTGCATTTCCAACATAGGGATTGATTATCCCTTCAAACTTATCATGCCAAAGACCATTGATATCTTTGGTTTCGTAATTGATATCTTCAATTATATTTCTAGCAATAGCAACAACTTCTTTCATAGATTCATTTGGGCCTTCAAGGTCCATTTCCTTTTCCATATAACCCGGACCATCCAAGGTTGAACTATTGTTCTTGAGCTTGTAAAAAATTCCTAGCTCCCCATAGATATCAATTTCTATTTCATCAACCTCTTGCTTCCAAGTTGGATTTTCTAACTTGCCTTTCTAACTAGGAGGCTCATGTTTTGGATGGGGATATGGAGGATTCTCAACTTTGCCATTCATGTCATTATGAACATGGTTCACCATGAAGAATGTTCCTTGAGATTGGGGGCTTTCATCACTTTAATAAGATTGAAAGTTATTCTTTCATTGCCTACCTCCAAGGTGAGCATTTCGTTTTCACGTCTATTACTGCTCCGGCGGTATGCAAAATTGGTCTTCCCAATATGATCGGGATATGAGCATCTTCTACCATGTCTACGCTAACAAAGTCAACGGAAATGAAGAAATTTCCCACCCTAACCGGTATATCCTCCAAGTCTCTTAGGGGCTGCTTTTTAGAGCGATCCGCCATTTGAAGCGTTATGCTCGTGCATTTTAACTCTCCCATCCCAAGCTTTGCACAAGCCGAGTAAGGCATCACGCTTACACTTGCTCCAAGGTCACATAGTACCTTTTCAAATCTTGTAACGCCAATTGTGAAAGAGATAGAGAAACTCCCGGAATCTTGTAGCTTTGTCAAAGCGATAGAGAAACTCTGAGGTCACATATACGTGAAAAAGCATGCGAACGGGGCTCATTAAGGGGTTAAAAGTGCACTTTTTACGACCGCATCATTATCGTTGGGAACGAAAGTAGTTTGTTATTGCAAATTTACTTGCAGAAGCAAACTCTTTTGTTATGATTTGATAAGTGAAGAACATGTTCATGAATCAGCTTGCTTTCAATAGCTAGTTCTTTTTTGTCGGCCATTAATATTGCTCTTAATTAGAATCACATACTAAAAAACACTTTTAAACTCAGCATAAGTAGAGGTGGCAAACGGGTGAATCGGATCAGTTTCGGTTCGAGTTCTTTCGGATCAGGTCATTTCGGTTTATCTTTTTTTTTCGATTTCAGTTCGGTTCAACTCAGGTTGAATTCAGTTTCCAATTTTAATCGGTTGAAGATATTTCGGGTCGGTTCAGGTTCAAGTCGGGTCAATATCGGAGGAAACAAGGTTCGAGTCGGGTCAATATCAGAGCAGATGAGATTCGAGTCAGGTCATAATCGGATCGGATGTCAAATGATTAAGTTGTTTTTCAAAACATTAGATATAATACAAATAATGTTTTTTTTAAAAAGTAATACATACTGTTTTTTTGTATAACTACGATATAATATTAATTCATTGACGTTAAATGGGTGACACTCATGTATAAAAAGACACCTTAGATGTGACGCCTAGGTACATTCGGGTCATTTCGGGTTTCAATGTTGGGTTTCAGTCATCAATATACGGGTTGAAATCGGTTCAGGTATATATCGGTTCGGATTAAAACAATTCAGGTTGAAGCAGTTCAGGTTCATTCGATCTTGGGTCTATTTCGGATATTACAAATTCGGTTCGATTTCGAATTAATTCAGGTCGATTCAGGTTTCGGGGTGAAGTTCAGTTATACCTTTCGGATATACGGTCAGGTGTCTATTCAGGTATTTTCGATCGGTTTTTCGGGTTCGGTATACTTTTGCCAGGTCTAAGCATAGGTATTAGTTGTATTACTAAAATAACATCTATATACAAGAATAATACATTCTCAATCTTGTACTCAAAAATACTTCACTATTTCATAGTTTCTAGTTTGATTGTCAGTTCCCACTTATGAACTCTTAGGATCAATGGATAAATGGACCGTAGTTCTTGCCATACTCATAATCACATTAGGTATTTATCATTTTTCTAATAATCTTTCACAAAAAGTAACATTTATTTCACAAAATAGGATGAAGGATGTTTTCACTCATATTTTAGCCTTATTAATTCAATGTGAATCTGTTTTGTGTATTTCAAATAACTGATTATTGTTTACATATACTCTCCCCATCATTCATGTCGTTCATTCGAAGATTTAGAGGTCACTTTTTTCAATATTATAAATATATTATGAAAAGAAATTTGAAATATTAGGGTTTTAAATTTGATTTAAAATTAATATTAGCTTCATTGTAGTCAACTTAATAGGACTATAATACGGGTCTTCTGTACTAGGCCCGTATCTGTGTTGTTTGTATTGGGCTATGAGCCTAACCCTAATATGTATCGTCTATATATTTTGGAATGACAAAGAGGAAGAGACAGATTGTCGATTCATTCGTATAGCATGGTATCAGTGTTTCCTATCTCAAAATTAAAATCATAAAAATACAAACCCTAGCCGTCACCATGACGAACTGTGATGGCGGCTCCGGGGCAAAAATCGACCCCTCCTCCCCGTATTATCTTGGTCCTCAAGATAAACCCGGTGACTCTATCACCCACATACGTCTTACTCTTGATAATTTCGAAGAATGGGCACACGAAGTCTGTGTTGCGCTCAAATTGCGCCGAAAGTATGTTTTTGTTAATGGTGTCATTAACGAACCAAAACCTCCCTGCACGGATGATGATTGGGGGACGATACACTCTATGCTTGTCGCGTGGCTGTCTCGGACCATCTCCCCTGAGGTACGTGTCTTGCTTCCGAAATTCGAAAATGTTAAAGTTTATGGGATGCTCTGCAAGAGCGCTTTGGTGTTGTCGATGGGTCTCGAATCCATCAAATTCAGGTGGGTCCTCGAGACTGCCAATAGTCGAAAGGGAAGTCTGTCACGGTCTATTACGGAAAATTATGCCAATTATGGGACGACCTTGACAAGCATAAACCCATTATCGAGTGTAAATGTTGCTCGAGCTGTACTAGTGCCAAGCAACATCTGGAACATCGCGAATCCGATCGTTTACATCAATTTCTTTTGCGTCTCCACGCGGCACAATATGCGTCTCTAAGGTCTGTGATTTTGGCGCAAAACCCGCTGCCGACACTAGCTCGGGCTTACAACATGGTGTGTCGAGAGGAGCGGGTGCGTGGCCTTGGTAAAGCCCACGAGGCTCCGACTGAAATAGCGAGCTTTAATGTTCGCTCACAAAGTTCTATTACCAATAAACCCCTGTCTCAAATGTCTCGAACTGACCATCAATTACTGTATTGTAATCATTGCAAACGTAACGGGCATGACCGTAGCATGTGTTTTGATCTAACTGTAGAAGTGCCTAATCGGTATTACGAGTGAAAAAGCCAACGGCGTGGTGCTGGCCATGGGTCATCCACGCGTGGACGTGGTGGGGGGCGTGGCAGTGGGAATAGCTCTCGCTTGCAGCAAAAGGGTGGCAGTTGTGGGGATGGCTTTCAGTACAACACTAGCAATTCTGTTCAAACTACCCCTTCGACACCTTCTATGAATGCATCTCAAATGGCGTCCACGTCCTCCGCGTCATCAGAAACGGTATATCGTACGCCTTTCCATGATCATTCTGGTAAGTGGTTAAATGATACGAGATGTTCTCATCACGTAACTGGTAATTATGCGCTGCTCTGTGATGTTCGAAATATCTCGAATCGCGTTGTTGGCTTACCTGATGGCTCGAAAATTCTTGCTTCACTTGTGGGTCGAGTTGATGTCACTCCGACTATCTCGCTCGATCCAGTTTTATATGTGCCTCAATTGACTTGTAATTTAATTTCGGCCTCTCAGCTAAGTGATGCCTTGCATTGTGAGTTCATTACTAATGCTAATTCTTGCACTATACAGGACCGGGATACGAGGGAGGCGATTGGCACGGGTGAAAGGCTAGATGGACTCTACTATCTCTGTCAAAAACCGTAGGAGGCGAACTTGGTAACATCTGGGTCGTCTGTTTTCAAGCTATGGCATAATAGGCTGGGTCATCCATCCGAGAAAATTGTTAAATTGCTCCCTTTTTTACGTAATAGCAAACATTCTTTGTCACAACCATGTGAGGTTTGTCATCGAGCCAAACATATTCGTAGCAGCTTTCCTTTGAGCAGTAATAAAAGTTTGAATGCTTTTGAGTTAATTCATTGTGATTTATGGGGACCGTACGATGTTCCTTCGACGACCGGAACACGATATTTTTTGACATTGGTTGATGATTTTTCACGGGGAGTATGGATTTACTTATTAAATGCAAAAATCGACGTCACTAATAAATTCCTCTTATTTATTGCCATCATTAAAAGACAATTTTCCGCTGACATAAAAATTGTGAGGAGTGACAACGATACCGAATTCCATACATTAAAACCGTTCTTTTCCGCACAAGGAATTTTGATTCAGTCGTCATGTGTGGGTACCCCCCAACAAAATAGGAGAGTAGAGCGAAAACATCAACATATTTTAAACGTAGCTCGGGCCTTGCGATTTCAGGGTGGTTTTCCTATTCGATTTTGGGGGGAATGTGCTCTTGCTGCTGCGTTTGTTATTAATCGTACTCCTTCCCGTTTAGTTAATGATACAACACCATATGAGCTTATATTTAAGACACCTCCAAATTTTGACATTTTACGGGTCTTTGGCTCCTTATATTTTGCTCATAATCAAAAGTCGAAGGGTGATCAATTTGCTAGTCGAAGCCGAAAATGTGTATTTATGGGGTATCCGTCTGGGCAGAAAGGTTGGTACTTATACGATCTCGACCGTCAAGAATTTTTCGTATCACGTGATGTCAAATTTTATGAAGATCAATTCCCTTTAATTGCTCCACCCTCACGTACAGTCCCTGCATATGATATTTCAAATGACACTAATGAGCCTGATTTGGTTATTAATTGGGACAATGAGCTTACTGCTCCAGACACTACGCCCCATGTCGATAACCGTGAGGAAACACCACCGGTTACCCCGTCCACCACTGGTGGGTCGCCCATGACTGGTCCTGTTAGGCCCGCCAATGACAGCTCACCACCGTCTCCCCCCATGGGTCGCGGTCATCGAAGTAAGATCCCAACGACGACTCTTCGTGATTATGCTCTCAATTTTGACAATGATGATGATAATGATAGTAGTCCATCTAGTGCTGCTCCTCTCCGTGTGTCATCGCCAACCTCAGGTACTCCGTATCCCCTAGCTAATTATTTATCATGTAAGAAATTTTCATCTCCACATCGTTCTTACTTGGCAGCTTTAATGACCCATACCGAGCCTCGTAATTATAAAGAAGCAGCTCAAAGTGCAGCCTGGCGCACGGCTATGGAAACTGAAATGAAGGCTCTGGTCGATAATAAGACATGGGTACTGGAACCGCTTCCTCCTGGTAAGAAAGCTCTTGTAAGCAAGTGTCTATACAAAATTAAATACAAGTCCGATTCTACCATAGAGAGATTTAAAGCTCGTTTGGTTGTGTTTGGTAATCATCAAACCGAAGGAGTGGACTATGATGAGACGTTTGCTCCAGTCGCTAAAATGACCACTGTTCGTGCGTTTCTGACCGTGGCAGCTGCAAACAAGTGGCATTTGCATCAGATGGATGTCCACAATGCCTTTCTCCATGGTGAAATGGAGGAGGAAGTGTATATGCGGTTACCTCCGGGGTTTCAATCTCCGGTGCCTGGTCTAGTTTGTCGGTTGAAGAAGTCAGTGTACGGTCTCAAGCAGGCTCCTCGGTGTTGGTTTTCCAAGCTTGGGTCCGCTTTGAAGAGGTACGGTTTTTCCCAGAGCTACTATGATTACTCTCTGTTCATTTTTGTGAAGGGTTCGGTACTAATTCATGTCCTAGTCTATGTCGATGATTTCATTGTCTCTGGGAATGATCTAAATGCCCTTGTTTATTTCAAAGAGTATTTGCATAAGTGTTTTCATATGAAGGATTTAGGCGATTTGAAGTATTTTTTGGGTCGTGAAGTGGCCCGTAACACCGATGGAATCTTCTTATGCCAACGTAAATATACACTCGACATTCTTCAGGAGGTGGGTCTTCTCGGTTGCAAGCCTGTCTCTACTCCCCTTGAGCAACATCACCAGCTGGGCTACAGCGGTAGCAAATTCCTTACTAATCCTGAGCCGTATCATCGATTAGTAGGCAAGTTAGTTTATCTTGTTGTTACTCGACCAGACCTATCATATTCCGTACACCTCTTGTCCCAGTTCATGAGTGCTCCTCGGGAGGATCATTGGAATGCGGCCTTACGTGTTGTGCGTTACTTGAAGGGCACCCCCGGCCAAGGTATTCTTCTCTCTGCTCGGTCTCCTTTGAAGTTGTCCGGATGGTGTGACTCGGACTGGGCTAAATGCCTTGAGTCTCGTCGGTCATTAACAGGATGGCTTATGTTTTTGGGTACGTCTCCCATCTCGTGGAAGACCAAAAAGCAGCCCACCATCTCTCTGTCCTCTACTGAAGCGGAGTATCGTGCCCTTCGTGCCATTACTTGTGAAGTTAAGTGGCTCAAGGGTTTACTAGGGGACTTGGGTGTGTCGCACCCCATGCCCGTTGAGATTTTCAGTGATAGTAAGTCCGCTTTGCACATAGCTCAAAATCCGGTCTTTCATGAACGTACGAAGCATATTGAGATCGACTGTCACTTCGTTCGGCATGCTATTCAGCTAGGACTCATTGCGCCGTCACATGTGTCGACTACTGTTCAGTTAGCCGATGTTCTTACCAAAGCTCTCGGAGTATCTCAGTTCACGTCCTTGGTTCGCAAGTTGGGCATTTTCAATCGATATGCTCCAACTTGAGGGGGGGGGGTAATAGGACTATAATACGGGTCTTCTGTACTAGTCACATATCTATGCTATTTGTATTGGGCTGTGAGCCTAACCCTAATATGTATGGTCTATATATTTTGGAATGACAAAGAGGAAGAGACAGATTTTCGATTCATTCGTTTAGCATAACTATTTAATTTTTCAAAGGGATATTTCATACAAAATAAATTATTCGCTTTGAGGGAGTTAAAAAAATTATTTAAATTATATAGTATATAAAGTTCATCCAATTCTTGAAAGGATCAATTTTAAAAAGTACACAATGTAACGATTCTAAAAAGAAGCAACGTAATATATACTGATAATATATTTTGCGTGCATGAATGAAGCATCTTTGGTGGGTGATGTGAGTGCCAGAGATTGCATGGCTGCATATGTTTTGTGCAGCTAGCAATGCGATAGAGTGTTTTGCATTTACAAATGCCAAGTAAAATAATTTTTTTTTTTGACAACGATAAACTTTTATAAATAAAACGAGTCTGAAACATTTAAAGTACAAACAAAGGGTTATTAGCAACCCTAAAACTACCTGAAAACCAAGTAACCAATGAAACTGAACAAGTAGTCGCAACTGAAGAAAAAAGACGACTTTTCTTGAACGGCTTATGGTAAAAGGAATCAAACTCGATTAAGCGAATATCATTTCGTTTCATCCTCATAAAAGTAACAGTATTGCGGGTGGACCTGCAGAAAAAAGCTGGAGCGCCGGCAGAGGTCAATCACCGTGTCTTCGAAGTGGCCAAAACATGCTCCTTTCGGCATTTAGAGCGAGAATCCACAAAGCGTCCCTTCTTGCTAAGCGAACAATCCTTGCGCCCTCCTTGCAAAACGAGTAATCCCTAACAGCTGCAAACTTAAACTGGACCAACGAGATCTTAGTAGCATAGGGTGAAAACGAATTAGGGCGTGTCTTCTTATCGGCCTTTAAAATGGCCTCCTCCTGAACCAACTCCAAACTTTCAGTTTGTTCAACATCTTGAACATGTAAGAAATTCTCCGGTGTAGGAGAAGAGGTGGAACTTCTTCTGACCCATAGTCTTCTGCATGGGGAGTTCACGTCTGGATGGTTTTAGAGTTGAGGGTACAAACTCTCGTGAACGACATGGACCTTGGGTGATAAAAACCCAAATTTTTGTCATGTAGCAAATTATCATAATCTTGAGATGATAGATTTAGTGCATTATGAGGTCGTTTTTCGTTCGTGAAGCAGAGGTGAGGTGATCTTGAGTTAGTTGAGGAGGAAGACTGACTGACCTCTGAATCATTCGTAGTTTCATTGGGCACAATACTACCCTTGGAATCCATAGGCACCTCTGGTGAGGTAACAGGAACACAATCGGAAGCCGGCTCTAGACACACCAATGGCTTCTTGTATTTGTGTTCACTGCCAGAACCCTGTGATGATGCACAACTAGCCTCGTCCGTAATCTCCACCATATCAGCATCTTTATGGTGGAGAGGAGAACCAACTTCTTGCCTTTGTGGAGGGGACACCAACACTTTCCCTGGTTGATCATCATTTGCATTCAAGGAATTAATAATAACGCGCTTACCATTTTTGTTAATAGCTAGATATTTTCTAACATCCTCCAGCTCTTGAATAATATCTTTATTATGAGGTTCAGTTAAGCTTGCCTCTTCCAAAGTTGTAAGAGCCTCGAGAACCTGTTCAACTTTTTAAGGGCTACTGCCTTACAAAATAGAGCTTTAGCATTGCGAGGAAAGAAATTTAAAACCATAGAACGGTAGATCAGTGCTTCCTCAAAACCTTGGAACTTATTAGCACACGCTGCTAAATTTAAACACAAAGAGACAGCGAGTGATGAGATTCAGTTTAAATCAAGCTCAAATTTATCCTTGAGAGACAAACAGAGCATACGACACGCGGTATCATAACCGCCACCAGCCTGACCAAACTGTTGTTGTCGAAAAAGGTTATTACCTAAATCTTTAAGGGCGTGAATTTGAGAAACAAGGGAATCTAATTGGGTAGGGACTTGTAGAAAAGCGGCTTCTTCAGCTGACAACTTATCACAACCATAAAATAAATTGAAGTATTCAAGAAAACCAGCACTGGGAATGGATGAAAAGGTAGAGAAGGGAGTCATAGCTTGTCAAATATGTAAACATAAGAGAGAAAAACAAGTCGTAATTAAGAAGAAACCTACTACCACCAACCAGATACCACCACAGCCAACCCTAAATACATCCTCTCCAAAACAGCATAACCATGAAAATAAACCAAGCCACCATCAAAATGGAGGAACCAACTAACGCCAGAGAGCAGAAAGTACCCGAGAAAGCGAAACAATTAGCAAATGTCTCAAACAGGCGCACACCAGGCAACAGAGAAAAAATTAAGCGTAGTAAAACAAACCCACTGTAAAAAGCCAGATAAAACACACCGAACAACCAGACATCATGGGATGACCGAGATCAACCAGAAAACAACCAGCCCAAACTGCCCAGAAATCTTCGCAAAGATGCAGACATGAAATTGAAGCATAAAATTGAATCGGAAATAAGAAAACTGACTAGAGCATACCAAAAAAACCTCCAACAATCAACCAAATCAGCTAAACATCCCAAAAACCTCAAAAGTCCGTTAAATTACCAACAAATAGCAGATCCCGGATGACAAATAATTGATAAGCAAAAGGTAAAAGGAGATTAGAGCTTATGGACAAAGTAGACCTTTAGGCGACGCAGCAAATCAAATCACAAGACGGATGATAAATGGTGGCCGGAACGAGGATGAACTACCATGGTTAAATCACCAGAACCACCAGAGACCGACCAATAAACGGCCCGATCTCTGGCGGTGTCGGAGAGGAGCAAGGGTTGTGGGTAGGGGTTGGAGGCAGGAGAGGTTTCCTTCAAGGGAAGGAAAAAGAAAGGCGGTGAAGTTAGAGAGAGAAAGAGAGATTTTTGGAGTAGAACAACTTTTAGTAAAATATAGGTATACGGATTACGGAGATTGTCAGTGGACGGGAACTGCTCTTACAGTTTGTCTTTGTTACTACGTATTATAGTTTCTAATAATAATTGTAGTAATATCATATTGAAGTACTTAATTATTAAATTATCGGGACTTGTGTTATTTAGTGTGATTTTACAAGTATAAGACTAAATCAGTTTTAAAATTTATACTCCCTCCTATTTGGGGTTTTCTTCCCCTTTTATGTGGGCACAAGATTTTAGGAGATGATTAAAGAATGAATAAAGGAAGATGGTGAGTTTGTGAATTAGAGAGAGAAATGAATAATTAGGAATTAAATTAATAATTGTGAGTTAAGTGGGGTTTGGTGATAAGAGAGAGGGATGAATAAAATAAAAGTAAAATTTGGGTGGGGTTTGATAATAGGAGAGAGGGATGAATAAAATAAGAGTAAAAATTTCCAAAATAAGAAAGGAGAAGAAAACCTGAATAATCCGTTTAAGAAAATAGGGAAGAAAATAGTGAATAGGAGGGAGTATATTATAACGATTCTACACAGAAGCAATGTAATATATAATGATAATATACTGTGCGTGCATGGATGAAGCATCTTTGGTGGGTCATGTGAGTTCCAGAGATTGCACGGCTGCAAAGCTTTGTGCAGCTGGCAGTGCGATAGAGGGTGTTGCAACTACAAATGCCAAGTAAAATATGGGCACATGGCTTACGGAGATTGTCAGTTGGACGGGAACTGCTCTTGCAGTAAAATATGGGCACATGGCTTACAAATGCCAAGTAAAATATGCTCTTGCAGTTTGTCTGTGTTACTTACTCCATTCAACTCCACTCTACCACTTTACTTTTTCACGTTTGCCAACGTGTGTTTAACACGGTAAATATAGTTAGCTACGTACATGCAAAAATTATAAATGTTAGATATTTTTAATGTATTCGTAAAGACGAATCAAACAAGATCACACATGAATATATTTTCACTTATGTATTGAGAGAAAATTGTAATTGAATGCTCATTTGTGAAAAGTGTACAAAAACCAAAATGGTAGAGTAGAGTTGAATGGAGGAAGTACGTATTACAGTTTCTAATAATAATTGTAGTAATATCATGTACTAATTATTAAATTGTCGGGAATTGTGTTATTTAGTGCGATTGTACAAGTATAAGACTAAATCAGTTTTAAAAATTGCACATTGAAACTATTAGTAAATATTGTAACTATATCCTCATATATTGTATAACCATAATTAGTTTAGGAAATCCCTTGATTTCCCACTGTATCTTTAGCAAGTGTATCATGTACTCATCTATATATTATGAATACAAGAGCTCTCCTGAGTCAGGGGATTACATTATAATATGGTATCAGAGTTATTCCCACCAAAGACCGACCCCTGCATCTAAATAACATTCTATATACACCCAACATTATAAAAAAAAACTCATTTCTGTCCGACAATTCACTAAAGATAACCGTGTCTCAATTGAATTTGACCCCCTTGGTTTTTCTGTGAAGGATCTCCTGACTGGGAAAACGATTCTGAGGAGCAATAGTACTGGCGAGTTATATCCCGTGTCCTCATATGAGTCGCCCTCCTCCCAGCCTCCCTTTGTCGGTCTAGCAGCTTCCACGTGGCATTACCGTCTCGGTCATCCCAGCCCCGTGATTCTACAGCGTCTTAAGCATTCTTCTAGTATTTGTTTTAATAAGGAGCATGTATCTCATATTTGCCCGTCTTGTCAAATTAGCAAACATCGTCGTTTACCTTTTGTTGAGTCTCAAAACTCTACTCTTGCCCCGTTTGATATAATACATGCTGATTTATGGACTTCTCCAATTACTAGTCATACCGGTTACAAATATTATCTTGTGCTTATTGATAATTTTACGCAATATGTATGGGTGTATCCTATAAAATTTAAATCCGTGGTATTTGTTAGAATATGTGTCCTCCGACAATAACGCGATCACAACTGTTGATCACATGTTTAAATCTCATTTTAAGAATACATGTGAGATGTAATATTTTACAGTCAACTGGTCCACACATATCGGTAATGATTGGCTGACTAGAGTTTGACATTACTGTCGTGCGGCGGTGGTGATCAGTTGATCCCCTTAGGTCATACCTATAGGGAAATACCCTTAATTGATTATTTAATTAATCGTATGCCGATACGAGTTAATTAAATTGCTTAAAATTGACGGATGATTTGTGAGTGAGATTAACGTGTCTTATTGTAATTCGATTATATTAGATACGGTCTAAGTAATCGAATTGTTTTATTACTTGGATAAAATTATTGTTTACGAAACAACTGAAATCGAAATTGAATGAATAATTTATTATAAATACAAGACGTAGTAATTTATAATTTGATAAACCGTTTTGGTACAAGTAATTACGAATTACTAGTCGATTTTATAAATGACATATTTTACGAGTATGTTGATTTTTAATATGTTAAAAATACATTACATTGTGACATGTCATGTAATATGTTACATATGACATAATTAACAAGTGACAAAATAAAATGGACTACCCATTTTATTTTAGGTGTACCGAAATAAGGGAGGGAGTATAAGATTTATATTGTGTTTTATCTTAAGTGGAAAACACAATAATTAAATCTAGCTAGTAGCCATGCATACCTAGCTTTTGAGAAGAGCAATTTTTTCATGCATTGGCTCCCCCATGACCCATACCCCAACCGGTATTCCCACTAGAGAAAGACTAATGTTTTCTCTTTAATTATTCATTACCTAATATAATTTTTCTTGAGTGTTAGAAATATACTACTCTCTACATCTTATGAAAAATTACAGAGATAAAATCTCCAAAAATTCCTTCCTCTTGACCGAAATTGCAAGAGACCAAAATAAATATTTTGGGTCAATTTTTAGTAAGATTAGTATTATTTCTAGTACAAATAATATTAGTTATTAAGGGATTTCTTTGGGTATTCACATTTGGGAGGGATTCTATTTTGGATCCTTTGTTCATCCACTTTAAGGAAAGCTCAAGAACAAGTAAGAAGGAGATCTTACTTGTGCTATTTATTCCGAAATTCCATAGTAAGAAAGACGATTTCTTCGCTTGTCTATTTTTGTTTGCATGCATAAGATCTAGTTTTAATTTTATGAATAAATTGAAATGTGACATATATGAATATGTTATATAATGAGATTAATGAATCTAACAAGCGGTATCATGAGCATTAGGTTGTTTGCATGAAAATCGGTTATTGTTTTTCCGAGTTATAAGATTAACAAACAAAACTTATATATTTGTGTTTATTACGAAATATCACGAAATTTATTTGCATGTTAAAGTTTCTGGTCCTAAAATGTATTTAGGATATTTTGGTTTATTTATGGATTTTATTGTTCATTTTATATTATAATGGCATTAAAATATGATTTTTATGATAAAAATGTCATTTTTGGACTAAAAATAGCTAAACTTCGATTTTTTCAGTTGTTTTGCTCGAAATATGGATTTTTCAAGTTAAAATCGTATTTAAATGGGAAAATAGGTTAATATAAGTTATATTTTGAATCTGGTCATGGAAATTTATGTTGTCACATGTAATTTTACAAGATGTGTGTAAAATATTTGGCTATAATGAAGTCTTTATGCATGATTTATAAATTTTTGATGAAAAATCACATAAATAGTGACTTTAATTAGTAAAAATGCTAAAACATACTTCATGACTAAGGAAAAAGGTCAAATGTTACATTTTATCATATATTTCAGATCTACAAGTGAAAAGTTGATGAATATAATTTTTCTTATATTTTTAGGGTCAAAATTGATAAATCCGATAAACCGCAACATTGTTTTTCTCGATAAATTTTCAAAATTTTTAACCTAGGTTTTGAACACTATGAGTGTCATGGTATTTTTCCAGAATGTTCATGAGCTTAAATTTCAAATTTTGAAATTATTTGAAATTTTTATGATTTAATTTGAAGTTTATGGCATAATTTTGTATTTTAGGTCCATTTATGAACAATATTAAGAAATCTAGGTTAATTATTGTCAAAATGTTAGTGGAGACTAGTTTTTGAGTCCTAAGTTAGTTAGGGTAATTAACTTGTACATAAATATGAATTTATGTAATTATTGTGTTTTTTAAAAGGTTAAATCACGCAAATCTGTAAAAACCGATTAATATACGATATTGGCTCCTTAAAGGCGATTTAGCATAAAATTGGGCATGTTCATACATATTATAATGCTGCATTTTATTTATGATTTTCATATTTTAATTTTATGTAATTTTTTGAATTATGTAATTTTACTTAGTATGGCCTTAGTTTTTTTAATTGATATTACCCGAAATGTATGGGAATATCGATTCGGTTGTAATTTTTTGTGATCTCGTATCACCGTTTTGTAATTTAATAGATTTATTTTATTTTAATTACAAATGTATAATAGGAAATTATGTAATTTATTATGTAATTTATTTATTCCGGAGTTTCTTGAAGACGGTGCCACTCGAGAAGGTGATCCATCAAAGAAAGTGTTGCCTTGAAATGCGTGCCAAGACCGAAGTTCAAGGGACCAAAGGAGTTGGTTTCCGAATTTGTAATAGTTTATTAGATTTACTATTTTAGGAAGGCCATACTAGGATTTTGTTTTTATGCTTTGCATTTTATTTATATGTTGCATGCATCGCTAAATCGACATAACTAAACATGCATTTTAATCGAGTATATCGACCGTGTCAATTACAATTATCGTAGTTCACCACTTTAGTTCACTTAAAACGTGATAGATAATAAATTGACATGACCTCTCGCAAAAATAAACAATTGAGACTTAGCCTTACCAAAAATTAGAAACCATGAAAATCTATTTCGTGAGGGAGTGCACTCGGCTTTACCGGGGTACAAATCTTGCTACGCAGGGGAAGTGGGTGATAAATGTCTACCCACCGAATTTATAAAGATGAGGGTTGTATTCGGCTTTACCGATGTCCAAGTTGATGTAAATTTGGATCATGGACACATTTATTCGAAATTTGGGTTGAACTCAACGAAAGTATTCTCGACGGTTGCCGGATGTGTTTCGGGCTAGAGATAAATATTAATGTAATTTTATCGACCAAGAGTTCTAAAAGTAGAATCGATTAAAGAGTTAATCCACCGAGTTATATTGATAAGGGTTGTATTCGGCTTTGCCGATGCCTAAGTTAATATGAATTTGGGTCTTGGAATCATTTATAATAGTTGGGTAGAGGTCACTATATAAATGCTCATATCTTGTTAAAATTATTTACAAGTATGATTAAAAATGACAAATGTAAATATTTCCTTTTCCTCCATACTTGTAGTTCATTACAATGAATCCATCAAACGCTACTACACCGATAACTATTGAGTCTTGCCACAATGTTTTTGACGACGTTTGCTTCAACAATGATTTCGACACTACTAGAGAACTTTCTTTTGGCATAGGTTCGGATGGAAACATAAACTTCATCACTTCTTCTAAACCCCCTACTACTACAAGATCTCTTGTGAGACGGTGTCAGAAAGACCGCCTCATAAAATCTATAGGATCTTTGTCTTTGGAAGAGAAAGATGCCAAAACTAGTGGGAGCTCATGCAATCAAGTTCTTGCTTCCAAGGGCAAAAGGTTCAAGAAGAAGGGAAAGAAAGGGAAAAACTTCAAGCAAGTTAAAGATGAGTGTCATTATTGCTATGGCATGGGACATTGGCTTAGGAATTGTCCCGTATATTTGCGAAATATAAGGGAAGGAATTATCGTTCCAAAAGGTAAAATTCCTAAGGAAATTTATGTTATTGATGTAAATTATACTTCCACTAGGACATGGGTACTGGATACCGGTTGTGGTTCTCACCTTTGTAATCATTTACAGGGGTTAAGAGGCATGAAGAGGCTTAGCAAAGGAGATGTGGATCTACGCCTTGAAAATGGAGCTCGAGTAGCGGCCGAATCCAAGGGAACTTATGTATTAGCTTTGCCTAATGGATTTGAGTTGTATTTACATAATTGTTTTTATGTGCCTATACTTTCTAAAAACATTATTTCAATCGCTATGTTCGACATGGACGGTTTTTGTTTTGTCATTAAAAACAATCGTTGGACTATTTCTAGGAACGACTTGGTTATAGGCCAAGCTCCTTCCATTAATGGCATTTATATTTTAGAAACCTCGAATCCGACTAATGACATCTACAACATTCAATCAAAGAAACTCAAATCAAGTGATCCATATGAATCCTTCATTTGGCATTGTCGATTAGGTCACATAAACGAGAATTGCATCAAAAGATTAATTTCGACTAATGTAATTACACCATTTGATTATCAATCATATGGAACATGCGAATATCGCCTTCTTGGCAAAATGACTCGTAATCCTTTTAGCGGTTAAGGAACTCGAGCAAGTGAACTATTGGGACTCATACATACCGATGTGTGTGGACCAATGAGTATCACCGCTCGAGGAAATTATGACTACTTCATTACCTTCACCGATGACTTGAGTAGATATGGGTATATCTATTTAATGAAGCATAAGAGTGAAGCCTTTGAGAAATTCAAGGAATTTCAAAATGAAGTAGATAACCAATTGAACAAAAAGATAAAAGCACTACGATCCGATCGTGGTGGAGAATATCTTAGCCATGAATTCGATTCACACTTGAAAGGTTGTGGTATTATATCACAACTTTCTCCACCCGGAACACCACAACGCAATGGTGTTGCCGAAAGGAGAAATCGAACCCTACTTGATATGGTTCGATCCATGATGAGTCAAACCGAGTTATCGAACTCGTTTTGGGGATTTGCGATTAAAACCGCAATAAGATCTTTGAACAATTGTCCCACCAAAGCCACCGAGAAAACTCCATTTGAGATATAGAAAGAAAGAGTTCTTAATATATCCTACATGAAAATTTGGGGATGTAATGCTTATGCCAAGGCTAAAAATGACAATAAGTTAGCCCCACGATCTGAAAAATGCACCTTTGTAGGCTATTCTAACACCCGAGGTTACTACTTCTATAAACCTCAAGAAAACAAAGTGTTTGTGTCTTGTGAGGCTGTCTTCTTAGAAAGAGAATTTATTTCTAAGAGACAGAGTGGGAGAAATTTTGAACTTGATGAAGTTCAAGAGCCACAAACCGAAGTAGAGACGCAAGAAGATGTTCGTTCGTCATCTAACGCGGTTGTCCCTCCTCCACTTAGAAGAACGGGCCGAGTTATTCGCCATCCCGATTGATATGTGGGACTTATTGAAGAAGATGGAACACTCGATGTGTTGCTTTTAGAAAGTGACGAGCCCGTCACTTACAAGGCTGCAATCTCTAGTCCAAATTCCTCGTTATGGCTTGAAGCCATGAAGTCCGAGATGGATTCTATGCATGAAAACCAAGTTTAGAGCTTGGTGGATTTGCCTAAAGGGGCAAGACCTCTTCAATGCAAATGGATTTTCAAGATCAAGAATGGCATAGAAGGACATGATGATGTCTACAAAGCTAGGCTAGTGGCAAAAGGATTTACCCAAGTTCAAGGTCTTCATTATGATGAAACCTTCGCCCCCGTAGCCATGCTAAGATCCATACGGATTTTGTTAGCGATTGCCGCATTTCATGATTATGAAATATGGCAAATGGATGTCAAAACCGCTTTTCTAAATGGGCATTTAGAAGAGGAGGTGTACATGATACAACCCGAAGGTTTTGTCGATCCTAAAACTCCTAACAAAGTGTGCAAACTTAAGAGATCCATTTATGGTCTTAAGCAAGCATCTAGAAGTTGGAATCATCGATTCGATCATGTGATAAAAGATAATGGTTTCACTCGAAGTGTTGAGGAACCATGTTTATACATGAAATTCAGTGGGAGCAATGTTGTGTTCCTAATCTTGTATGTCGATGACATACTACTCATTGGAAATGACATATCAATGTTGTCTTCTGTTAAGAAGTGGTTAGGTAACCATTTCCAAATGAAGGATTTAGGAGAGGCACAACGCATATTAGGTATCCGGATCCATAGAGATAGATCCAAGAGGATATTGGCACTAAGTCAAGAATCTTATGTTGATAAGATTCTTCGACGTTTCAGCATGGACAAATCAAAAAGGGGATTGGTACCTATGGTAACTGGGACGATTTTGAGCAAGTCTCAATCGCCCTCCGAACGCCATGATGTTGAACGCATGAAGTTGATCCCTTATGCTTCCGCTGTTGGATTAATCATGTACGCCATGATATGCACACGTCTTGAAGTCTCTTATGCCTTGAGCATGGCGAGTAGATATCAAGGAAATCCAGGTTAGAGTCACTGAATAGCCGTCAAGAACATCCTTAAGTACTTGAGAAGAACTAAGGATTCTATCTTAGTGTTTGGAGGAGACACCGAGCTCCGTGTTAATGGTTAAACGGACTCAAGTTTCCAAACGGATAGAGATGACATGAAATCACAAGCTGGTTTTGTTTTCATGCTCAATGGTGGTGCCGTTAGCTGGAGAAGCTTCAAGGAAGATGTGACTGCAGATTCAACAACTGAGGCTGAGTACATTGCGAAAGATCGAAGTCGCCAAGGAAGTCGTATGGATCAGGCAATTCACGGAAGGTCTAAGAGTAGTACCTACCGCCAATGATCCCATCACTCTCTATTATGATAATAGTGGGACGATGTTCCAAGCTAAAGAGCCAAAGTCTAGTAATAGATCTAGACATGTACTTAGAAAATATCATGTAATTAGAGATTTCATTGAAAGAAAGGTAATTGCGATATGTAAGGTTGGGACAGATGACAACATAGCCGATCTGCTCACCAAGCCTTTATCGCAGGCTAAACACAATGGACATATGGTGTCCATGGGTCTTAAACGTGTACCAAGTTTGTGTTAAATTTTGAAATGAAATAAAAGTGTTGTTTTTTGTTCATGTTCATAATCACATTTGTCTTTTATCTTTTCTTTATACATTGTTACATCCAAACGGGTTGTAGTGACAATTAAACCTCGTTAAAGTGAACACAGATTAACATAGTATTCGCCCATAGTCACTTGTATTTGGTGACGGCTCGAAGTGACTAGAGTGTGATGCGATTGATGGCAAGTGCAAGTGCCATGGAGTCATGTGAGATGACTAGTCGATCACATAGGCAGACCGTTAGGAACACTTTGTCGGGCCTTATGACCGCTTATAGAGTTCTGGCAAATTTAAATAGCCTGGTCGTGGCGAGAGCTACTATAGTATTCTAATGAGTCGATTCTTTTGACTAAAGACTGTTCACCTAAGGTGGCACAGTTTCAGATTAACTTTGATTTATGTTACTACGACCTTCGTAAATGGGGTCAAATGGGCATATTTTGGGTTATGATGGATGTGGCTAGTCGAAGGGAATAAGTGCAATATGAATTGTCCACCCCTTGTCAGGGTTATAAGAATATCTCAGAGCCACTCGAGGAGTAATGAACTGGAAATGCGTGGCCACGCTCGGAAGGTATCTATGGTAGATAATTCCGGTCAATTAGTTATTCTCCAGATCGAGGAAACCACTCTCGATATGATCACTTGCAAGTACGACCCGAAAGACACCTTGTATTGAGTGGGAGATAGCAATAGGACAAGACAATTGGTGACGCACACTTGTCGAGGACAAGTGGGAGATTGTTGGAATATGTGTCCTCCGACAATAATGCGATCACAACTGTTGATCATGATGATCACATGTTTAAATCTCATTTTAAGAATACATGTGGGATGTAATATTTTACGGTCACCGGTCCACACATATCGGTAATGATTGGTGACTAGAGTTTGACATTACTTGTCGTGCGGCATGGTGATCGATTGATCCCCTTAGGTCATACCTATAGGGAAATACCCTTAATTGATTATTTAATTAATCGTATGCCGATACGAGTTAATTAAATTGCTTAAAATTGACGGATGATTTGTGAGTGAGATTAACGTGTCTTATTGTAATTCGATTATATTAGATACGGTCTAAGTAATCGAATTGTTTTATTACTTGGATAAAATTATTGTTTATGAAACAATTGAAATCGAAATTGAATGAATAATTTATTATAAATACAAGACGTTGTAATTTATAATTTGATAAACCGTTTTGGTACAAGTAATTACGAATTACTAGTCGATTTTGTAAATGACATATTTTATGAGTATGTTGATTTTTAATATGTTAAAAATACATTACATTGTGACATGTCATGTAATATGTTACATATGACAAAATTAACAAGTGACAAAATAAAATGAACTACCCATTTTATTTTAGGTGTACCGAAATAAGGGAGGGAGTATAAGATTTATATTGTGTTTTATCTTAAGTGGAAAACACAATAATTAAATCTAGCTAGTAGCCATGCATACCTAGCTTCTGAGAAGAGCAATTTTTTCATGCATTGGCTCCCCCATGACCCATACCCCAACCGGTATTCCCACTAGAGAAAGACTAATGTTTTCTCTTTAATTATTCATTACCTCATATAATATTTCTAGAGTGTTAGAAATATACTACTCTCTACATCTTATGAAAAATTAAAGAGATAAAATCTCCAAAAATTCCTTCCTCTTGACCGAAATTGCAAGAGACCAAAATAAATATTTTGGGTCAATTTTTAGTAAGATTAGTATTATTTCTAGTACAAATAATATTAGTTATTAAGGGATTTCTTTGGGTATTCACATTTGGGAGGGATTCTATTTTGGATCCTTTGTTCATCCACTTTAAGGAAAGCTCAAGAACAAGTAAGAAGGAGAACTTACTTGTGCCCTTTAATCCGAAATTCCATAGTAAGAAAGACGATTTCTTCTCTTGTCTATTTTTGTTTGCATGCATAAGATCTAGTTTTAATTTTATGACTAAATTAAAATGAGACATATATGAATATATTATATAATGAGATTAATGAATCTAACAGTATTTACTAAATTTCAACATTTTCAATCACTCGTCACAACTCAATTTTCTCGACCCATAAAATCCTTTCAATGTGACCTTGGTAGAGAATTTGATAATATCCAATTCCGTAATTTTGCAAATCAAAATGGCTTAGTCTTCCGGTTTTCGTGTCCTCAAACATCCCCACAAAATGGCAAATCGGAACGAATGATCCGTCGTCTCAATGAAATAATGCTTATCCTTTTGTCCCACGCTTCCCTACCACAACATATTGGGTCGATGCCCTCTTCACTGCAACTTACTTACATAATATCCTCCCTTCGCGTCTCCTACACTACCGCTCCCCTACCTCCCTTCTTTACCTCAAAGAACCATCCTACTCCCACCTTCATGTTTTCGGATGTGTGTGCTATCCAAATTTCACTGCCAAACAACGCCACAAACTCGCTCCCCGCTCCACCACATGTGTCTTCTTAGGCTACCCGTCCGAAAATTGTGGCTATAAGTGTCTTTGTCTCTCCACTGGTAAAATCATTCTCTCTCGCCATGTAACTTTCGATGAAGCCGTTTTCCCGTTCTCATCCTCCTTCACGGTCAAACCCAACACCTATGACTTCCTTCACGATGACGACCCTACCCCGCCGCCGGACATTCATCAATTCGGTCACCCTACCCCTTCTACCCCTCCACCACTGCCCGACCAGCCATCCTCGACCCCCACTTCCGCTGCCCCTGCCTCCCTTACCCGTACTAGCCCTATGACCCCTCATCAACCAACTACCCCCGTTACTCCACCAACTGCCAGCCCCTCCTCCATCGCCACCTCCCCGTCCCTTCCACGTCCACCCCCTCCCCCATCGCCTAGCCCTCCCATTCCCACTCACTCCAAGACCACGAGAGGCATGAATGGAATTTTCAAACCTAAATGCCTCATTATCACAACCAACCCGACCCTTAGCCCCATACCCAAGAGCCCTCACCTAGCCCTCCGTGACCCGAACTGGAATGCGGCCATGCAGCCCGAATTTAGTGCATTAAAGGAAAATCATACATGGGACTTGGTACCCCGTCCTATGGATGCTTCTGCCATTCGGTGCATGTGGTTGTTTCGTCACAAGTTCCGCTCTGACGGTACAATCGAACGCTATAAAGCCCGACTCGTTGTCAATGGCAAAACACAACAAGTCGGGATTAACTGTGATGAGACCTTTAGTCCCGTGGTCAAGCCCGCTACCATACGGACTGTTCTTAGTGATACGAAATTTACGCGGAAGCGGTTTCAAAGAATAACGAACAATAATTAAAAAGGATATTTGCTTCGAAATCTGTCTAGAAATCGAAACAATGGGATATTTGCGCGATCTAGACCTATAGATCGAACAATGGTGATTGAATCGCAAGACCTATTGCTATCAATCGGGTTAGAGTTTGAAAACGCGTCAAACAATAACAAAGCTTGGAACGAACGCGTCGATCCGAAATTCACAATTGCACGCAGCAAAGCAAAGTTCTGTTTTTTTTTATTAATTCTCAATCTATGTGATAAACAATACATTAGACCTCCTTATATAGGAGTTAGAAACCAACCTAGCTAACCTAAAACACAATCTGAAACTTACCTAAAACCGTCTTGCCTTATTTTATTAAATAGGAAATAAAATAAACTAATAATAATCTAATTAGGAAATAAACTAGTCCTAATAATTTATGGAAAACCTTTATTTTGTATCATACTCCCTTTCTTCAAAAGAATCGTCCCGATTCTTAGAACCATAGAATCCACCGGGATCGAATATAATCCTAGCAAATTCAGATGCAAAATTGACTAAGAACATGAAGTTATTCTTGAAAATTATTGATCTCCTTTTCAGCTCGTCATCTTCAATGCAGCCTTCAAGCTTATCCATCTTTTCCCATATGAGCTCGTGCCTTCCACCCCTCCTCCCTCCATGCACAAGTCTCGACAATTCTCTATCAGCCAGATTGTTATGAATCGTTTTGATAACAGTTTCAACTTGAAAGAACAACTTCTCAACACTTCTATCACGCTCCTCTATTTTAAAATCAACTATCCTAAAATTCAACAAGTCCTTAATCTCAATAAAGTACCACGCCTCCTCATGATCGTATTCATCAAATATAGGAGGTGATGTCGGATCAAACTTAACATTCTCCTGGTAGGTGCTTTGACTTGAGAATACTCCCGACATGTCTTCTTCCTTTTGCCCACTTTTTCAGTTTCTTTTTTTTTTTTGGGCGGATGAACAGTACCACGCGCAGTGAACAGTAACTTTTTTTTTTTTTTTTTTTGTAATCGTCACGCCTTGAATAACAAGTTACTAGAAACGTGCACCTTGGATCAAAACCGATTAACCCTCAAACTACCTGCTTGAGTTTAACCCTTGAACCCCAATCGCAATCAGAAATTCAACTAAGAACTTGGCTTTGACACGCCCTAGGACCGTCTAGATTTAGGGAAATCAAGAGCCGAAGCTCTGATACCACTTATGATACGAAATTTACGCGGAAGCGGTTTCAAAGAATAACGAACAATAATTAAAAAGGATATTTGCTTCGAAATCTGTCTAGAAATCGAAACAATGGGATATTTGCGCGATCTAGACCTATAGATCGAACAATGGTGATTGAATCGCAAGACCTATTGCTATCAATCGGGTTAGAGTTTGAAAACGCGTCAAACAATAACAAAGCTTGGAACGAACGCGTCGATCCGAAATTCACAATTGCACGCAGCAAAGCAAAGTTCTGTTTTTTTTTTTATTAATTCTCAATCTATGTGATAAACAATACATTAGACCTCCTTATATAGGAGTTAGAAACCAACCTAGCTAACCTAAAACACAATCTGAAACTTACCTAAAACCGTCTTGCCTTATTTTATTAAATAGGAAATAAAATAAACTAATAATAATCTAATTAGGAAATAAACTAGTCCTAATAATTTATGGAAAACCTTTATTTTGTATCACTTAGCCTAGTCGTGTCTCGCTCCTGGCCTATCCATCAGCTAGATATTAAGAACGCATTTTTTCATGGCGACTTACATTCTAATAGAAACGATTCTAAAAAGAAGCAATGTAATATATACTGATAATATATTGTGCTTGCATGGATGAATCATCTTTAGTGGGTGATATTAGTGCCAGAGATTGCACAGCTGCATACGTTTTTTGCAACTGCAGTGCGATAGAGGGTATTGCAACAACAAATGCCAAGTAAAATATGGGCACATGGCTTAAAGAGATTGTTAGTGGACGGGAACTACTCCTACAATTTGTCTTTGTTACCACGTATTATAGTTTATAATAATAATTGTAGCAATATCATATACTTAATTATTAAATTGTAAGAACTTGTGTTATTTAGTGTGATTTTACAAGTATAACACTAAATCAGTTTTAAAAATGTCCCCCGAATAGTCCACTTTGGTTTATCTTGTATTATTTGCAGGTATGAGCCGGAAAGGAGCAAATTCGAGCCTGAACCTGTCCCAATTACATGCCTTTTGGAGAAAGAAGAATTGGAGCTTGGAATCTGTCACTTAGAGATGCGTGAAGTAGCTTCGGAAGGTGTTTTGAGTTCATCCACGTTAACACAGCTTGATCGACTAAGTTGGCCGCTGAAAACTGGCCGATCGAATGCTTTTTCTGCTGAAGCTTCTCGATCGAGTAACTACTGTACTCGGTCGAGAAGGGCGTTTTCTAGGTTCCTTGATCGAGTACTTATCGTCCTCGATCAAGTTGTTTGGTCTTGATTTTACTCGATCGAGTGGTTTCATTCTACTCGATCGAGTTGTTTCTGCCGTGAGGATATTTTTACGCAAGGATATTTTATTTTCTATCTTAGAATAAATAGGACGATGGCAGTAGAACAAGGGACCTCTTCTTTTATCTCTTACTTTTGGATCTGAAACTTTGATCTCTCATTTTTCTATTCTCTACTCTTGAGACCTAGAACTTGGCACCTTAGGAACTCGTTGTACTAGGTATTTTCGTTCTTTAATTTCGATCTTTATTCTATTGCACTTATTTCTTATTTATCATCTCTTTCTTCAGTTGTTGTTTCCATTAGTAATTAGAATGTTCAATTTTATTGTTTCTTTTATTGTTGTTAATTTCCTAAAAATCTTTATCCGTAACTTATCTTCTATGCTAGGACATAGGGGAGCCATGGTAATTAGGGAGATTATGAATAGATGATTAGGGCTTGGTACAAATTGGGTCTGTGTTGTTAATCATTATATTTAATGGCAATTAGTTGCTTGAGTCGACGCATTTAGCTAATTGATTTGGTACATCTTGACCTAGATCGAAAGATTGGAAGGGGTAAGACTTGCAATGAATATTAGGGCATTCTAATGAGGGTGAAAGCTAAGTTAGTAATGTTTTAGGGCAAATAGCGGACCAAAAGGATCTTTTAATTACCCTGCGGACCGAGTTTATGCTGACCTATGACCCTAGTTTGGACTCCTAGAAAACCATGGTCAACCGACTGTCCTAGCTATTTCTCTCTATTTGTCAATTTCCTTAAAGTTTAGTCCTTGTCCCCTCTCTGCTCTCCTCCCTTATATCTTCGTAGTGTAGAACCAAAACAACTCAAAACCACCAAGAAACGGTTACTTAGACAGACTTAGTTTAGTTTATAGAATTCCCATCTCCCTGTGGATACGATACCCGACTGCCTCTACTATATTTTATAGAGACCAGTTGGTTTTATTTTTGATAGGGTTGCGACAACCGTGTCAAATTTTGGCGCCGTTGTCGGGGAGGTGGCGTTATTTTGTTGAATTATTTTAAGTTTGTCTCTAGTCTCAAGGAATTTATTCCTTGAGTCTTTTCTCATATTTTTCCTAGTGTTATAATTGTTTTGCAGGTAATCCGTCCTAGAAGAGGGCACTGTTATATCTGCTATTCTTACAACTCCGTCTGCTGAAATGCCTAATATCGCTAGTCACTCAGAACTTACTGTAGATACCTTACCAAAGGGGTTCTTACTTCCTACTACGGATGCGGGTACCTTTGGAATTCATCCATCCTACATTCAGTTGGTTGAGAGGAATCTCTTCAAGGGGGTAGCTGCCGAGGATCCGTGTAAGCATATGGAGTTGTTTACTGAGTATTGCTCCACCATTCCTTTAGCTGTTGGGGTGACATTGGATAGGGTCAAGGGAGTTCTTTTTCCTTTTTCTTTGACCGATGACGCCCGAGAGTGGTTGAGAGATTTGGATAGGGAAGCTGTTGGTGTTACTGACTGGAATTCCTTAGCTTTAGCCTTTTACAAAAGGTACTTCTCACCACAGCGCACCAATGCACTAAGAGGCCAAATCACTACTTTCACACAATTGGCCACTGAAGATTTGAGTGAAGCTTGGACTAGGTTCAAGAATCTAGTTCGCTCTGTACCTCATCATGGTTTCCAACGATGGTTCTTATGCACCCAATTTTACAATGGGTTGTATGCTAATCAAAGAGCCATATTGGATAAAGCAGCTAAAGGGAGACTACAGAAAAATTTTGAAGATAATAAGGGATGGCATCTTATTGAGGACATTGCCATTCATATAGCTGAGTATGGGAATCCTAGAGGAGGTAGGCAAGTGAACAAAAGAGCTGGTGAATATCTTGTAGCTGAGGTGGAAATTCCTAATGAAAGGTGTGACAATTTGGAGATTCTATAAATTTCGGGTGATCATGATCAGGTCCATGCCATAATTGAGCAAGAAGTGTTTTGTAGTAGATGTGGTACGGAAGGACATGATCCTATTACTTGTATAGCGGAAGTAGAGCGAGTCCATGCTTACCATCAATATAAGCAAGGAGTTCCGTTCTCTAAACTTTATGACGATCTAGCCATGCCAAGTATCTCTAGTCCTATTAATTCGATGCCGCAGCAAGGTAATTCTTTTTTTTTTGGGGGGAAAATGTAAGCTTATCATTAATATCATAATCTCCAAAACATACAATTAGAAGGCATAGTCTAGCTAACTTCCTTCATGACTTAACAACTGACTCTATCCAATTCATACCACGAACAGACTTACACTTAAATTGATGATTCTTAAGTCTATTTCATACATCCTGCTTAACTAACTGAACAAGAGTTCCTGGTTGTAACAACTCCTGATCAATCCTGCACCTATTTCTAGCCATTCAAATATGATAGATCAGACCTGCCATGATGACACCTATAATTTTCTTCTTACTTACCACCAATTTATACAGTCTTCTTCTGGCAAAGGCTCAGCACACCAATCAGTTATCAACTTGCAGCATTGCATACTGTAAATACACTTAAAGAATAAGTGAGTATAAGTTTCCTGCTGCATCCCACATAAGTAACAGAGGTTGGACGTAATAATCTTCATACTCATCAGCCTATCCTGAGTAAGAAGCCTATTATGGCCTGCAAGCCAAATGATAAACCCATGCTTTTGGACTGCCCAAGCATTCAGATACAAAGGATACCACTCACATAATGCATTCTGCGGTAGCAAGGTAATTCTTCTTCTACAAATATAGAGATTGTGGAGTTGAAATCCTTGGTGCTATCTTTAGCACTTCAACTCGAGAAAAATTCGGAAAAGGCTGAGAACTCCATAGAGAAGTTGAAAGACCAATTCGCTCAACTTGCTTCCGAGCAAATGAGTCACGCGAATCGATCACCTCCTTGCGACCCGATTAATGCAATTAATCTCCGTAGTGGTGTTACTTATGATGGATCGATAATGCCGGAAAATGCTGATATACTTGTTGATGAAATTCCGGAAACTGTTTTGGAAGAACAAATTGACGACGTCACTGCTGAACATTGTCCAAGTCCTCGATCGAGTGAATCTGGTCGTCGATCGAGTGGTTTTTCCTCTGAAAGTCCTCGATCGAGTGATCTAGGTTCTCGATCGAGGAGTGCCCAAATTGATGATCTCGATCGAGAGGTCTGTGTTCCTCGATCGAGTAGTTCCCATGAGAAAATGTCTCGATCAAGTGATAATGTTACTCGATCGAGCACATGCAAAGGCGACAATGCCATTTCAAAATCTAAAAACGCGGATGGGTCATCTTCCCGTGCTATGGAGATGCCAAGTTTAGACAAAGGTAAAGAGAAAGTCGTAGACCCGCTCACCATCACCAGAATCCGTTATCCAGGACGACTGAAAGATGCTAAGGTCGAGCGACAGTATGGTAAGTTTGTGGATGTGGTCAAGAAACTTTAGGTGACCGTTCCTTTTACCGAGCTAATTACCCAGGTACCTTCTTACGCAAAATTTATGAAAGATGTTTTAACGCGTAAGAGAGAGCTTAGGGAGTTTGAGACTGTTGCCTTTATGGAAGAATCTAGTAACTTAATTCTTAATAAAGCTCCACCTAAAATGAAAGACCCGGGTAGTTTCTCTATTACATGTGGATAGGAAATGAAGTGATAGAAAAGGATCTTTGTGACTTAGGAGCCAGTGTCAGTGTCATACTTTACTCTATTTGCAAGAAGCTTGATACGGGTCACCTTAAAATGACTAATATCACCCTCTAGATGGCTGATAGATCGGTTAGGCGACCCCTAGGTATCCTAGAAGACGTGCCTGACAAAGTAGGCAAGTTCTTTATACCAGTAGATTTCATTGTCTTAGACATAGCTGAGGATACTCGAACCCCAATTATATTGGCAAGACCATTCTTGTGTACGGCTAGGGCTATTATAGATTTCAAACAAGGCCGTTTGACTATTGCGGTAGGGAATGACGCTATCACTTTCCGTTTGCCTGATACTCTTGCTATACCAATGATAGAGGATACTTGTTATTCAGTTGATATCGTTGATGAGTCTGTTTATGAGTTCTGGTCGGATTCCTTGATAAAGGATCCACTGGAAGCATTGATGTTGTTAGATAAGTGTGCAAATAACTCGAAAAACAATGACGTTGTGTTGGATCTGCTTGAAGCTGCGATATATGAGCGTGAACTCACCGACGCTGAAGGAGAGAGGGTAGAACAATTGGTAAACACTCTTTGCGCTATGGAGGTAAAGGTACCTGAGCGTAAGCCTCTTTCTTCTCATCTTAAATATGCATTTTTAGATGAAACTAAGCAGTATCCAGTCATTGTTAGTGCCAAATTGGATGATAAGCAGCTTACCGCTTTGCTAGCTGTTCTTAAGAAAAACAGGAAAGCGATGGGTTATTCGTTGGATGATATTCAGGGCATCAGTCCTGATATTTGTATGCACATGATCGAGCTAGAAGAAGATCACAAACCTTGCAGACAAGGTCAGTGCAGGCTGAATCAGAAGATGCAGGATGTTGTGATGGCTGAGGTAATGAAGTTACTCGATGCAGGTATTATCTACTATGTTGGTCATTCTAAATGGGTGAGTCCAGTTCGGGTGGTTCCTAAGAAAGGAGAAACTACTATGGTTAAGAATGACAAAAATGAATTGATACCTACTAGAGTTGTGACTGGTTGGCGGATGTGCATAGATTATAGATAGCTGAATGCCGCCACAAAGAAGGATCACTTCCCCCTTTCTTTTATCAATCAGATGGTGGAAAGGTTAGCCTCTCATAAGTTTTTCTGTTATTTAGATGGATACTCAGGATTCTTTCAGATCCCTATTCATCCGGATGATCAGGAAAAGACTACTTTTACCTGCCCTCAAGGTGTTTTTTCTTATCGCAGAATGCCTTTTGGTTTGTGTAATGCCCATGCCACCTTTCAAAGGTGCATGATGGGGATATTTTCTAAGTATATAGAGTCTATTATGGAGGTCTTTATGAACGATTTCAGCGTTTATGGGAGTGATTTTGATAACTGTTTGTCTAACCTTGATAAAGTGTTGCAGCGCTGCATTAAGGTTAACCTTATGCTTAACTGGGAGAATTGCCATTTTATGGTCAACGAGAGAGTTGTCTTAGGGTACTTAGTTTCTGATAGGGGCATCGAGGTGGATAAGGCAAAGGTGCACGTGATTCAGCAATTACCTCCTTTTGTCAATGTTACAAGAGTGAGGAGTTTCCTTGCACATGCTGGCTTTTATCGCCGGTTCATCAAGGACTTTTCTAAAATTGCTAAACCACTTACACAATATTTACTTAAGGATGCCCCCTTTGTTTTTACTGATGAGTGTCTTTCTGCTTTTAACAGGTTGAAACAGGCCTTGATTTCAGCACCGATTATCCAGCCTCCTGACTGGGAGCTGCCATTTGAGATTATGTGTGATGCTAGTGACTATGCACTAGGAGCGGTGTTAGGTCAGCGAAAAGACAAAGCTTTGAGCGCGATTTACTATGCGAGCCGAACTCTGGATGAGGCTCAAGTGAAATATACCACTATTGAGAAGGAGCTGTTAGCTGTGGTTTATGCGCTGGAGAAATTCCGCTCTTACTTGATAGGTTCGGAAGTTACTGTTTTTACGGACCATGCAGCGCTGAGACACCTTCTTGCTATGAAGGAACCTAAGCCACGACTGTTGAGATGGATACTCCTTCTCCAGGAATTTGATTTGCAAATCAAAGACAAGACATGCGCCGAGAATGTAGTAGCTGATCACCTGTCGCGATTACCGCAGCAGGAGGGAAATGATCCTTTGCCTATTGATGATTCTTTTCCTGATGACTCTTTATTTGCAGTTTTTACTAACACTAACCATGATCCATAGTATGCAAATTTGGCTAACTACGTTGTCAGTGGCGAGCTGCCACCCGACCTGTCTTATCAGCAGAGGAAGTGATTTCTTCATGACGCAAAACAATATTTCTGGGATGATCCTTATTTATTTAAGGAGTGTGCAGACGGTCTTTACAGACGGTGTATTTCTTAATGGGAGACCAGAGCAGTCCTAGAAGGATGTCATTCTTCTCCTTATGGTGGTCACCACGGTCCGTCGCAAACCGAGGCTAAGGTAATTCAATCTGGTTTTTTCTGGCCTACTTTGTTTGCGGATGCTAAAGTGTTTGTTTCAGCTTGTGATGCTTGCCAGCGTTCGGGAAATATCTCTAAGAGACATGAGATGCCTCAAAACAGCATTCTAGAGGTCAAGGTTTTTGATGTCTGGGGCATTGATTTCCAAGGACCATTCCCGTCTAGTAAAGGTAACAGGTATATTCTGGTAGCTGTGGATTATGTGTCCAAATGGGTGGAAGCTATTGCTTCACCTAACTGTGATGCCAAGATTGTGATTAAAATGTTTAAAAAAATTATTTTTCCCTAATTTGGTGTCTCTAGGGTCGTCATTAGTGATGGGGGTATGCATTTTAAAGAAAAGAAACTCACAGCTATTCTGTCTAAAGTCGGTGTTCAACATCGCAGAGGTTTGGGGTACCATCCCCAAACTAGTGGGCAGGTTGAAGTATCTAATATGGAACTAAAGGAGATTTTAGCTAAAGTTGTCACTAAATCACGGAAGGATTGGAGTCTTAAATTAGATGACATATTATGGGTATACCGGACTGCCTTTAAAACACCGATTGGTACAGCACCATATCGGTTGGTTTATGGGAAGTCCTGTCATTTACCTGTTGAACAAGAATGCAAAGCTTGGTGGGCTATTCGTGAATTAAATTATGATCCTAAGTTATGTGTTCAGAACCGTTTATTGCAGCTAGATGAGCTGGAAGAGTTTAGGCTAAATGCCTATGATAGCTCGCGCATCTACAAAGAGAAAACGAAGAGATAGCACGACAAAAGAATCATACCGTGAGAATTCCATGTCGGGCAGAAGGTGTTGCTGTTTAATGCCCGACTATGCTTGTTCCTTGGTAAGCTGAAGTCCAGGTAGAGTGGCCCTTATACAGTGACTGTTGTCACTAGATTTGGGTCCGTTGAATTAGAGAATTCCAATGGCAAAAGATTTAAAGTGAATGGCCAATATGTGAAGCATTACTATGGAGCAAATGACTTGGTTGGCAAGGTCGAAGTTTTATACTTCAACAATCCAGATGAGAGAGAAAATTGAAGTCAAAAGGTCGTGCGGGACCTCTTAAACCTGCGCTATCCGGGAGGCAACCTGGCTTGTAATTTGTTGTACTTTTGTTAAAACTTTTAGTTAATTTTGTGTGCTTTAGTTTTTAGTTCTAGAAACGATAGACTGAACGTTTAAGCTTGTTTTGTTAGTTTCGCGGGCCGTTTGTTGCGTCTTTGCAGGAATCTCACGTGGACTGCTCGATCGAGTACTTTATGTCCTCAATCGATCACTTTTGCTGCCCAATCTACTCGATCGAACACCCCCAATTCGCGATCGAGTACTACCAAAAGCCGACATCTCGATCGAGTGCCTCATTTCTTCGATCGAGCACTTCCGCAAGCCTAATACACTCGATCGAATGCCATTTACCTCGATCGAGTACTCTGCTTTGAATCGTGTCTTGCGATGTTGCTATGGAGCTGTTTACGACCCCCTTGTTGCTGGCTAGTTTGGGGAGGTCGTTATTTTGCGTCATCTTGTAAGTTTTCCGAGCTTACACTCTTCTCTTCTCTTCAGTTTGCATTTCCTTTCCCTATTTTTGGGAACAATGAGGGCATTGTACGGTTTGGTTTGGGGAGGGTATGCATCCATATCTGTATCTGCATGTTGTTTTTATTGCATTTCAGTTTGCACGTTTATTTTCGCATGCACTGTTGTTTTATTCCAAAATATCATAAAAAAATCAAAAATTCCACGTTAAATTTTGCATATAGGTTGAGTCGGAACGTTGAGACTTCGGTGCTACTTTGAGTCCTTTACCCTTGCCTTGCACATATTTAACATTTTTAGTGGCATAGTCATTTGCATAATCTACATGTTTTTTGTTTAAACTCAACTGAACGAATAGACTTGAGTCTAATATTGACAAGCTACATATACATTCTAAGATTTAGAGCTTGATAAACTGGTGACATTCATGACCAGTTTCATTTGGGATGTGAGTAGTACTCTCTATAAGACATGTAACATTAATTTACACAAACATGACGCTCTTTTCTCGGTACCTATATGCATTCGGTTTGCGGCGGTGACACATGTGGAGATATAACTTACAACCTTTATTTCATTACTACCCATAAACTTCACGTTAGCCAAATTTGCCTTTTGACTCCCTAACTACACCTAAAATTTAGCATACCCTGTCAAGCTAGTTTAGTGTTTTTCTCTGGGTATGCTATTATCCATGTCAATTTGGCTCGCTTTGAAAGATTTGAAGTTGGTAGCATGAATTGAAAAAGACGAAAAATGAAATGAAAGAGAAATGTGAAAAAAAAAGAGAAAATTGAAAGAAGGCAAAAGAAGAAGAGAAAAAAGAGAGAATCATGTGAAATGTTACTGATTATGCCTCCCATGCTTATCATTATTTCTCATGGGGAGTCTTTCATTGGTGTAAGTGATGTTTTGCCACAATGGCACGGTTTTACGTTTTGTATTGAGTAGTGAAGCGAAATGAGTCTACTATTTGGTTATGGTTGTACTAGCTTGGCTTTAGCTCCATTTATCGAAATTTATTTTGCCCCTTCTTACCCAATTACCTCACCTCACATTATATGTAAGTCCTCGGCGTGTGTCTTGGTCCTGATTGGTTGGAATGCATATGTACGGTTAATAGAAATCGGTTTCATATTAGATTGCATGCATGTTCTTATACCTCGAAGTTAGGTGAGTGGCTTTATTTCTTTCTATCTTACAAAATTATACCCACCTTAAGCTTGAACTGTGTGATGAGCGACCCGTGAGAGTCCGATATATATGAGTCTTGCAAGGTCGACGGTTCAGTAGTTTAAAACATTGATTTAACTTGTTTGCACTTACCCTTTGCTACTTTGTTAGTTGTTGCATTAAATTGACTTGGGTGGACAATTTGTAGCTGGTAGGTTGGTCCCGTTCCATTAGTTATCTTTAGTTGCATTTATAATTTGCTTGGGGACAAGCAAAGGTTTGGTTTGGGGAGGTTTGATCCGTGTATTCTATATAAGGTTTTTTACCCTATATTTACACGCATTTCTATGTTATTTATGTGGCATCTAGCTACAAATGTCCCCCTAATAGTCCACTTTGGTTTGTCTTGTATTATTTGCAGGTATGAGCCGGAAAGGAGCAAAATCGAGCCTAAACCTGTCCCAATTGCATGCATTTTGGAGAAAGAAGAATCGGAGCTTAGAATCTGTCACTTAGAGATGCGTGAAGTGGCTTCGGAAGGTGTTTTGAGTTCATCCACGCTAACACAGCTTGATCGACTAAGTTGGCCGCTGAAAACTGGTCGATCGAATGCTTTTTCTGCTGAAGATTCTCGATCGAGTAACTACTGTACTCGGTCGAGAAGGGCGTTTTCTAGGTTCCTCGATCGAGTACTTATTGTCTTCGATCGAGTTGTTTGGTCTTGATTTTACTCGATCGAGTGGTTTCATTCTACTCGATCGAGTAGTTTCTGCCGTGAGGATATTTTTACGCAAGTATATTTTATTTTCTATCTTAGAATAAATAGGACGACGGCAGTAGAACAAGGGACCTCTTATTTTATCTCTTACTTTTGGATCTGAAACTTTGATCTCTCATTTTTCTATTCTCTACTCTTGAGAACTAGAACTTGGCACCTTAGGAACTCGTTGTACTCGGTATTTTCGTTCTTTAATTTCGATCTTTATTCTATTGCACTTATTTCTTATTTATCATCTCTTCCTTCTTCTACATTAATTGTTGTTTCCATTAGTAATTAGAATGTTCAATTTAATTGTCTCTTTTATTGTTGTTAATTTCCCAAATCTCTTTATGCGTAACTAATCTTCTATGCTAGGACATAGGGGAGCCATGGTAATTAGGGCTTGGTACAAATTGGGTCTGTGTTATTAATCATTGCATTTAATAGCGATTAGTTGCTTGAGTCGACGCATTTAGCTAATTGATTTGGTACATCTTGACTTAGATCGAAAGATTGGAAGGGGTAAGACTTGCAATGAACACTAGGGCATTTTAATGAGGGTGAAAGCTAAGTTAGTAATGTTTTAGGGCGAATAACGGACCGAAAGGACCTTTTCATTAACCTGCGGACCGAGTTTATGCTGACCTATGACCCTAGTTTGGACTCCTAGAAAACCATGGTGAACCGACTATCCTAACTATTTCTCTCTATTTGTCAAACCTTAAAGTTTAGTCCTTGTTCCCTCTTTGCTCTCCTCCCTTATATCTTCGTAGTGTAGAACCAAAACAACTCAAAACCCCCAAGAAACGGTTACTTAGACAAACTTTGTTTAGCTTATAGAATTCCCATCTCTGTGTGGATACGATACCCGACTGCCTCTACTACATTTTATAGAGACCAGTTAGTTTTATTTTTGATAGGGTTACGACAGCGTGTCAAATTACACATTGTACCGATTCTACAAAAAAAGCAATGTAATATATACGGATAATAAATATCACAAAATCTCATTGAAGACGGACACTATCCGTCACAAGCTAAAGACGGATAGTGCCCCTCTCACAAGATGCAAGTGGCAATATGTATGGGTGCTCCATTTTCCCTCCCACTTGCCAACCCACTTGCTTTATTGTGAGAGGTATTCAGCTTGTGACGGATATTGTCAGTCACAAGCAAGACACTTTGAATAAATATATTGTGCGTGCATGGATGAAGCATCTTTAGTGGGCGATGTGAGTGCCAGAGATTTTACGGCTGCATACGTTTTGTGCAGCTTGCAGTGTGATAGAGTGTGTTGCAACTACAAATGCCAAGTGAAATATGGGCTCAGGGCATACGGAGATTGTCAGTGGACGGGAACTGCTCTAGGAGTTTTTCTTTGTTACAACGTACTGTATTATAGTTTCTTATAATAATTGTAGTAATATCATACACTTAATTATTAAATTATCGGGACTTGTGTTATTTAGTGTGATTTTACAAGTATAAGACTAGAACATAGAATGATTATAGACATGTCGGGTTAACTTGAATTTGCTATCATAATGTAAAAGGTATTATTAGTCATATAATAAATCTACCATCTGAATAATTACTGCGTTAATTAAAAAAAAAACACGGGTGTGTTCCGTTGAGAGAGAGAGTATCGGTGAGAAAGCGTAACCATGTCCGAGCCAAGTGTCGCAAATATTTTGACCACCGCATTCCTCGGCCTTCCATTTCTCAAGCAAATCATATTGTGCCAACTTTCTAGTGTTGATTTTGTGTTGATTAAAGTGAGTTTAGTTTATAAATTAATTAAGTCATAATAAACTAATACTCCCTCCCATCCACTCTTTTCTTTTTTATTTTCTAAAATGAATTATTCAGGTTTTCTTGCTCTTTCCTTTTTGGAAAATTTTTTATTAATATTATACTCCTACCTCTCTCCACTCATCTAACCCCACCATATCCTTTATTAATATTTAATTCTAATTATTCATAGCTCTCTCCAATAACCAAACCTCACTCATCTCCTTTATTAATACTTAATCCTAATTATTCATACCTCTCTCCAATTGCCAAATCTCACTCATATTTTTATCAATATTATACTCCACACCCTTAATCCCCGTGCCCACTTCAAAGGGGAAGAAAATAGTAGATGGGAGGGAGTACTATATAATAATATGCGCTCAAGGCTTACTGAGAATGTCCGTGGACGGGAACTGCTCTTAGATGTATTGTTGTGAACCATCCATAGTCATTTGATCGTTATTCTTAAATTAATGGGCTTCTAGAGTTATTTCAATAACACAATTTGCAAAAATTATGCTTGTATGCTTTATTTCCTTTGGTTTTGTATTGGTAATTTGATACTCCCTCCGTACCACACCAAAGGTAACGTAGTGAAAAATGGAGTATTTAAGAAAATGTGGAAAAAGTAAGGGTAAAGTGGGGAAAAAATAGGTGGGGTATGTAATTGTGGGTATAATTGTGGGTTGGTAGGTGGGGTATGTAATGACATTTTGTGTAAATAACAAATGGGTATAAGGATAATTTGGTAATATTGTGGGCCAAATAAGGAATGTTACCTTTGGTGTGTTACGTCCGTTTATAGTAAGTGTTACCTTTGGTGTGGTACGGAGGGAGTATGTAATGGGATTATTTCTATTTTCAAAGTGTATCACACAATCTTAATAATCAGGAGACGTAATAATTATTCCACTAATTCAAATTAAGGTATAGTTTCTAGAGATTGTTGTGAAAAGACCATTTTAGGATATATATATATATATATATATATAGAGAGAGAGAGAGAGAGAGAGAGAGAGAGAGAGAGAGAGAGAGAGAGAGAGAGAGAGAGAGAGAGAGAGAGAGAGAGAGAGAGAGAGAGAGAGAGAGAGAGAGAGAGAGAGAGAGAGAGAGAGAGAGGTTTTAGTAAGGCCCTTGCATCTTGTAAGTCCCTAAGTCCTTATAAGGACCATAGGATGGAGGGGATGGAAGGTTGAGATTAGATCTCAATGGATGGTCAGAAATTCATCTCCTCTAATTAGCTCCTTATTGCAATTAAATTCCTCACTAATCATTTATTCTCTCATTATCACAAACTCCACTCCCTCTCTAAATCTCACTCTCACCTTCTCTTTTCCTCTCATCAAATAAAATCCAAAAAAAGCCAAAAAAAGAAACAAAAAAAATTCAAAACCCAAAACTCCACTCCCTCCCGCCCGCCGTCCTCCTTCCTCCCGCCGTCCTACCTCCCGCCGTCATCCTTCCTCCCGCCGTCCTTCCTTCCTCCTCCTCCCATTCTCCTTCCTCTCCCTTCCTCCTCCTCCCATTCTCCTTCCTCTCCTCCTCCCGCTGTCATCCTTCCTCCCATTCTCCTTCCTCTCCTTTCACGGCATCCCCACCACCGCCTCCTGCCGCCCCACGACAACAGCAACGACACCAAAACCGCCCTCCCTCCTTTCACGGCATCCCCACCACCCACGGTTCCACAACCATTCACCTCCACCATCCCGACAAAACCACCACCACCTTCCGCCACGTCAAGACCGTCACACCACCCACCCACCGCCACTTCCTTCTCATCAACGAGGCCACAACCAGCGCCGCCCCTCCCTCCCTCTTCCACCACAAAATTCCCTCTTCCTCTCATATGAGATCTTATGGGTGGTTTTTATTTTGTCCATATCTTGTTTTTGGGTATTGGTGTTGCTAATGACTGGTGAATGTCGGTTTTTTTTTTCTTGAGTTCAGTTTTGTTTTTTGTTTTTGATGATTTAACATGGTACAAATTAACAACTTGGCTAAGTATTGTTTGTTTAAATTTAGTATTGTTTGTTCAAACCACCCACAAGATCTAGTATTGTTTGTTTAAATTTAGTATTGTTGGTTTTTTTTTCAGATTGTAATCTTGAAGTTTAGATGGTTTTTTTTTTTTTTTTTTTTGCAATATTATTTGTTAATTTATTTATTTTATTTATATAATTTGTTGATTTAATCTAATGTTATACAATTTACGACTAAAGTTATACTATTTAGGAATGAAGTTATACTATTTACGACTAACTTACACCCTTGAAAAATTAAAGTTATACCCTTGAAAAATTAAAGTTATACACTTGTCATATTAAAGTTATACCATTATCATATTAAAGTTATACTGTTTTCGACTAAAGTTGTACACATAAAATATAAAAGTTATAAATCTATTTTATATAACTCGAATTGTATATTTTTTTTAGTATTTGTGTGTTGGTGTTGTTGTGAGACGGTTTTTTTAATTATTAACAATAAATTAAATTCATTGTTAATTTTTTTTGATGAATTATGATTTTGTTATTTTGTTATTTCTTAGATTTACGGTTTTTTTGTTAGATTAACGGAGTTTTTGTTATTATGTATTAAAGTTATTTTCGATTCTTTTTTGTTTTTGTTATTGTTGGTTTTTATAGTTTCTAATCTATGATAAAATTATCTAAAACTTCAATTAATTTATACATTTGTTGGATAAAGTTATACGATTTTGGACTAAAGTTATACGATTTTGTACTAAAGTTACACAATTTTGGCCTAAAGTTACACAATTTTGGACTAAAGTTATACAAATATGGACAAATATGGACTAAAGTTATTCAAATAAAGACTAAAGTTATACAAAAATGGACTAAAGTTATACAAAAATGGACTAAAGTTATACAAAAAATGACTGAAGTTGTACTCTTATGGAATAAAGTTATACAATTTTGGACTAAAATTACACAAATTTGGACTGAAGTTATACAAATAAGGACTAAAGTTATACAAATAAGGACTAAAGTTATACAATTTTGGATTAAAGTTATACAAATTTTGACTATAATTATACAAAAAATGATTGAAGTTATACTCTTATGTAATAAAGTTATACAATTTTAGACTAAAATTACACAAATTTGGACTAAAGTTATACAAAAAATGACTGAAGTTATACAAATAAGGATTAAAGTTATTCAAACAAGGACTAAAGTTATACAAAAACTGACTAAAGTTATACAAATAAGGACTAAAGTTATACAAAAATGGACTAAAGTTATACAAATATGAACTAAAGTTATACAAATAAGGACTAAAATTATACAAATACTGACTAAAGTTATACAGAAATGGGCTAAAGTTATACAAATATAGACTAAAGTTATACAAAAATTGACTAAACTTGTATAACTTTAGTCCATATTTGTATAATTTTAGTCAAGTTTTGTATAACTTTAGTCCTTTTCTGTATAACTTTAGTCAATTTTTGTATAACTTTAGTCCTTATTTGTATAACTTTAGTCCATTTTTGTATAACTTTAGTCCATTTTTGTATAACTTTAGTCCTTATTTGTATAACTTTAGTCCATATTTGTATAACTTTAGTCCATTTTTGTGTAACTTTAGTCCTTATTTGTATAACTTTAGTCCATATTTGTATAACTTTAGTCCATTTTTGTGTAACTTTAGTCCTTATTTGTATAACTTTAGTCCATATTTGTATAATTTTAGTCAAGTTTTGTATAACTTTAGTCCTTTTCTGTATAACTTTAGTCATTTTATATCATTTTTATATAAAAATGTCAAATATAAGATTAAAATCAACAAATTATAAGAATTTTTATATAGCTAAGATTAAAACAACAAATTTTATGAAAAATATTTTAGTAGATCTTAGATGAAAAAAAAGTATCTCAAAAAAAAAAACGAGATTTAAAACACAAAATCTTAAAAAAAAACGTATAACAAGAAGATATTTGAGAAAATGAATAAAAAATGAGAACTAACAAAATAAAAGACTATTAAAATAAAATAAAAGACAACAAAAAAAATGAATGGAAAAAACAACTCAAAACTTACAAATTAACACCAAACGAAAAAAAAAAAAACCGAGGTGGCGGCGGTGGGGCGGCGGCGGTGGGGTGGTGGGTGGTGAGTTGGTGTCGGGTGGGGTGGTGGTGGGTGGTGGTGAATGAAGATGAGAGGAGTGGGTGATTTATTTGGGTTTTGGTTTTTTGGGATTTTGGGGTTTTTTTAGAGAGGAGAGAAAAGTGAGATGTAGAGAGAAGAGGAGGAGTTGTGATAATGAGATGATGAATGATTAGTGAGGTTGTTTTATTGAATTGATGAGTTAATTAGAGAAAAGGTGGAGGGATTAATTTGTAGCCACATATTTACATCAAATCCTAGCATTTCATTGTCTTGATCCAATGGCCCTTAGAAGGAGTTATGGACTCAAATACATATGTTGGCCTTAGTTGATCTCTTCTCTCTCTCTCTCTCTCCCTTTCTCTCTCTCTCTCTCTCTCTCTATATATATATATATATATATATATATATATATATATATATATATATATATATATATATATATATATATATATATATATAGAGGAAGGATCAACTAAGGTCCATTATATATTTGAGTCCATAAGTCCTATTGTGAGCCATTGGATGGAGGGAGATGGATGGCCAAGATCAACCTCCAAAAGTGTGTTTATTTACTAATATCACTCATTCTCTCCTCCTTCACTAATCCTTCTAATTAATCACTAATTCACTATAATTTCTTTTCCTCTCATCCACTTCTCTCATATATCACACAACTCATCTTCTCTCTAAAACCCCAAAAAATAAAAACCCAAAAAATCCAAAACCCAAATAAATAAATAAAACCCAAAAAATCCAATTAAATCAAAAAACCCAAAAAATCCAATTAAATCAAAAAACCCAAATAAATCATTCATTCTTCTCTTCCTCATTCACTACCACCCACCACTATCCCACCCGACACCAACTCACCGCCCACCACCGCCGCCACCACACCACCGCCACCGCACCGCCGCCAACTTTTTTTTTTTTTTTGTTTTTGCCTCGGTTTTTTTTTTTTTTTTTTTTCGTTTGGTCTTTATTTTCATGTTTTGAGTTGTTTTTTCCATTCATTTTTTGTTGTTGTCTTTTATTTTCTTTTATTTTGTTACTTCTCCTTTTTTATTCATTTTCTCAAATCTCTTCTTGTTATACTTTTTTTTAAGATTTCGGGTTTTAAATCTTGTTATTTGGTTTATTTTAGATTTCGGGTTTGGTTGGGTTGTTGGTTTTATTATTGTTATTTGGTTTTTTGTTTTTGTTATTATGAGTTTTTTTGGTTTTTGTTATTATTTTTTTTTTTTCATATTTTTCATATTTATTGTTTGATTTTTTTACTATTTACGACTAAAGTTATACATTTTATGACCAAAGTTATACAAAAAAAGACTAAAGTTATACAAAAATTGGACTAAAGTTACACAAAAAATTGGACTAAAGTTATACAAAAATGAACCAGAGTTATACAAAAATGAACCAAAGTTATACAAAAATGAACCAAAGTTATACAAGAATGGACCAAAGTTATACAAAAATGAACTAAAGTTATACAAATATGGACTAAAGTTATACAAAAAAAGACTGAAGTTATACAAAAATAGACTAAAGTTATACAAAAAAAGACGAAAGTTATACAAAAATTGGACTAAAGTGATACACAATGGACTAAAGTTATACAAAAATGAACCAAAGTTATACAAAAATGAACCAAAGTTATACAAAAATGGACTAAAGTTATACAAAAAATTGGACTAAAGTTATACAAGAATGAACCAAAGTTATAGAAAAATGAACCAAAGTTATACAAAAATCGACCAGAGTTATACAAAAATGCACCAAAGTTATACAAAAAATGTACTAAAGTTATACAAAAAATGGATTTTTGTATAACTCTGGTGCATTTTTGTATAACTCTGGTGCATTTTTGTATAACTCTGGTCCATTTTTGTATAACTTTGGTTCATTTTTGTATAACTTTGGTTCATTTTTTGTATAACTTTAGTCCAATTTTTTGTATAACTCTGGTGCATTTTTGTATAACTCTGGTCAATTTTTGTATAACTTTGGTTCATTTTTTTAAAACTTTGGTTCATTTTTGTATAACTTTAGTCCAATTTTTTGTATAACTTTAGTCCATTGTTGTATGACTTTAGTCCAATTTTTGTATAACTTTGGTGCATTTTTGTATAACTCTGGTCAATTTTTGAATAACTTTGGTTCATTTTTCTATAACTTTGGTTCATTCTTGTATAACTTTAGTCCAATTTTTTGTATAACTTTAGTCCATTTTTGTATAACTTTGGTTCATTTTTGTATAACTCTGGTGCAATTTTGTATAACTTTGGTCCAATTTTTGTATAACTTTAGTCCATTTTTTGTATAACTTTGGTCTATTTTTGTATAACTTCAGTCCTTTTTTGTATAACTTTAGTCCATTTTTGTATAACTTTAGTCCTTATATGAATAACTTTTGTCCTTATTTGTATAACTTCAATCATTTTTTGTATAATTGTAGTCCAAAATGTATAACTTTAGTCATAAAATGTATAACTTTAGTCATAAAATGTATAACTTTAGTCGTAAATAGTAAAAAAAAATCAAACAATAAAAAAAATAAAATCAAAACATAACACAAATCATAAAATCAAACAAACAAAAAAACTTGAATAACAATAATAAAAACCAAATAACAACAATAACAATAACAAAACAAAAAACCAAATAACAATCACAAAAAACCAAATCTAAAATCTAAAAAAAAAACCAAATAACAAAACCAAATTTAAATATCGTGTGTATAACTCTAATGCACGCAGTGTATAACTTTAATAGACAAGATGTATAACTTCAGTCCAAAAAATCAAATAACAATAACAACCAAATAAAAAAAAAAAAAAAAAAAACCAAAACAAAAAACAAAAACAAAACAAAAAACAAAAGAAAAAAACAAAAATAAAACAAAAAAAGAAAGGAGAACGGAGTACACAGACAAAAAAAAAAGAACAAAACAAAAAAAAATGGAAGGAGGAGGAAGGAAGGAAGGACGGTGGAGCAGGGGAGGAGGAAGGAAGGAAGGACGCGGGTTGGTGGTCGGATCTGAAAAACAAAAAAAGAAAGGAGAAGGGAGAGGCGGCAGATAAGTGCGGCGGCGTCGGGTTGGCCGAGGGCGGCAAGAAGGCTGGTTTGGGGTAATGGAGAAAGGAAGGAGGGAGGCGTTGTGGTGGGTGGCGTCGGTTGTGGGTGGTTGTGTGTGTGGTGGGGGGCTGTCGGTTCTGGGGTGATAGTTGTCGCGGTGGTGGGTGGCGGCAGTAGTCGGGGTAATGGAGAAAGGAAGGAGGGAGGGAGGCGCTGTGGTGAGTGGTGGTGGAAGGAGGAGGAAGGACGGAGGGAGGCGGCAGTTGTTGTTGTTGTTGTCGGGTCATCGGTTGTGGGTGGTTGTGTGTGTGGTGGGGGTGGGGGGCGGCAGACGAGAGAGGGAGGGAGGGAGGGAGGTATTTGAATATGGTGTTCGAATATGGTGAAGGGAGGACGTAAACTGTGTGTTTGTTTTTTTTTTTTTGTTGGTTTTTTTTTTGTTGATTTGGTTTTTTTTTTTTGAGAGAATGAGAGAAAGATGAGAGAGAATGAGTGTATGAGAGAAGTGTGAATGAATGAATAATGAGGGAGTGAGTTGGGAGATTAGAATGGTGGTAGAGTTATACACAATTAGGTAGAGTTATACACAATTAGGGAAGGAGATTAGGGAGGGAGAATTGTGACCCTTCAATGAGATGTAATCTCATCCCTCCATCCCTTCCATCCAAGGGCTCTTATAAGGACTTAGGGCCTTATATGGTATGAAGGCCTTATAAGAACCCTTCTCTCTCTCTCTCTCTCTCTCTAAATATATATATATATATATATATATATATAGAAGAAGGATCAAGTGAGTCCGAAGGGTAGAGATTGAAAGGAAAATAAAAAAAATCACACTGCCTCCAAATAATTCAATAAACCCCAAAATTCAAAAAAAACCCCAATATTCACCTCCTCCCACCGCCACCTCTCATCTCCTCGCTTCCCCACCACCACCAGCCACCCTTCTCGGCTCCTCCAACACCGCCATCAACAACCACCACCACCAACAACAACACATCTCCTTTCAGATCTACCACCACCGACAACCGTCGGCACTCCCCACGACAACCACCACGACCCCATCTCCAAAATCAGCCCGACAACCTCCCTCTGTTTCTCCATTTCTGTCCAGATCCGATCCCCACTCCTCCACCAGCCCAACCACCTCCCTTTTTTTCTCCCTCCGCGCCCCAACAACATCCACGACAACCACAACACTACAAAATACCCAATAGACGAGATTTGGTGGTCCCACTACTTCCCCCACCCACCACCGCAGCCTACGCATCACCCCACCCCGACCTCCCCTCACGCACACCACAACCCGCACCACATGAACACAACCCGCACGCCAGTCCCACGCTTCACCAACACCACCACGACGGCCGCCACCACCCCACATTTACTTTTTTTAAAACTGATTTCCGTCACCTACCTCCTCTTCTAAATCTGAGTATTTATACTGATTTGTTTTGAAAAAAAAACAAGTGAAAATGTGTTCTTTGTTTGTTTGTATGTTGTGTGTGTCGTTGATGGTGTTTTTGTTTTTTTTTTTTGTTTTTTTTTTTTGTTTATTGGGTTTGTTAACTGTGTAGGTTTTGTTTTTTTTTTTTTTTTCCAGATCTATTGGGTTTTGTAGGTTTTGTTTATTGGGTTGTTGACCGTTGTCGTTGTTGTGGGCTTTGTTGACTGTCTATTGGGTTTTTTCTTGTTTCTTTTTTTTTTCAAATATTGTTGGGAGTATTTAAATTATAGTCTTGTTTATTTTACTACTCTATATTAAATATGTCTTGCTTGATATTCTTCCAAATCTTGTATTTAAATTTTTTTTCCAGATCTACACTTCTTAACATTTACACTTGTACTTAATTACATTTACACTTGTACTTCCTTACATTTACACTTGTTTTTATTTAAATTTACACTTGTATTTCCTCACATTTACACTCATATTTCTTTAAATTTACACTTGTATTTCCTCACAAGTTTTTTATATATTTAGATCAAATAAATATATTTATTATACTCATATTTCCTCACATTTACACTCGTATTTCTTTACATTTACACTTATATTTCTTTACATTTACACGTATTTTTCAGATTTACACTCATATTTCTTTACAATTACACTCGTACTTCTTTACATTTACACTCATAATTTTTACATTTACACTCATATTTCCTTACATTTACACTCATATATTTGTACATTTTGTTGGGAAATGTGTCCTCAACAATAGTGCGATCACATGATTTAAATATTATTATTAAATCTCATATAAAGAATACGTAAGGGATTGTTCATTATATTGTCAACTGATCAACATAAATCGGTAACGATTGGCTTGCTAGAGTTTGACGTTACTGTCGTGGGACGGTGGTGGTCAGTTGATCCCTTAAGGTCACACCTAAAGGATGATGCCCTTATCCGTAAAGCTGATTGATTGTATGACGATACAAGTTAATCAATTCCTTAAAATTGAACAATTCAATTTGTGAGAGAGAATATTGATATCTTATTGTAATGGGATTAAATAAGATTTATTTTAGTAATAAAATGCTTTATTACTAAAATTGTTTATTATTTGAGAAACAATAAAGATAAGAATGAATGGTTGATTATAATTACAAGATATTGTGAATTATAATTACATGACCCATTTTGTTTATGTGATCAACTATCACTAGTCAGTTTATTGGATGTAATTTAATTAATTCATGAAATGATATTTATGTGATAAATATGCATTAAATTAATTAATAACTTGTAATATATTACATGAGACATATTGTGTGACAAATGACAAATTGACAAAATAAAATGGTAGTCCATATTATGGAGGATGGACCGAATGGAGGGAGTTGTGATGGTGTAAGATTGATTTATTTTATGATAAATAATCATAGGCCTTGATTTTGTAGCCTTACACCTATCCTACTTTGTCTTACACACCTACACATTGTGAAGACAAAAAGAAAGGAAAAGATGTTTTCCTTGTCTCCTTCCCACCGGTGGCATGCATTAGAAATGAGAACTTTTGTTCTCATTTTTGATTACTAATTCATTCTCTTCATGCATGAAAAAGCTACACATGCATTCTTCTCTCTATCTTCATCATCTTTCTCAAAAACTTGAGATTTTTGAATCTAATTGTTCCAAAAGGATTACTAAAATTATTAATGTAATATATGAGTGTTAGTAATCAATTTTAACGTAAACTACTAAACTAATATCTAGTTAATATTATTTAGTGGGGATAAGGGATAGTCTTGGGTGCAATCAAGAGGAGAATCTCTACTTTGAGATTTTTGAATGTTCATCCTTATAAATGGATAGCTTAAGAACTAACAAGAAGGAGATCTTGTTGGTGATTTGACCGAAATTTATTTGGTGAGAAATTGATTTTCTTATCTTTTTGTTTTAGTTTGCATGCATAAGATCTAGTTTTAGTTTTATGACTAAATTAAAATGATACATATATGAATATGTTAAGTAATGAGATATAGATTTCTAACAAGCGGTATCATGAGCACAAGGTTGTTTGCATGCAAATCGGTTATTGTTTTTCCGAGTTATATGATTAACAAACAAAACTTGTAAATTTGTGATATTATGATATATCACGAAAATAATTTATGCATGTTAAAGTTTCTGATCCTAAAATGTATTTAGGATATTTTGGTTAATTTATGGATTTTATTGTTCATTTTATATAATATTGGCATTAAAATGTGATTTTTATGATAAAAATGTCATTTTTGGACGAAAATTAGCTAAACTTCGAATTTTACAGTGGTTTTTGGATATGTTTTCACATATATTATTTTAGATGATCTGGAAATTTTCATAATTTTATGAGTTCTTATGCTCGAAAAATGGATTTTTCATGATAAAAATCGGATTTAGATGAAAAATAGGTTAATATGAGAAATATTTCGAATCTGGTCATAGAAATTTAGTATGTTGTCACATGCAATTTTACAAGATGTGTGTAAAATAATATGCTATAATGAAGTCTTCATGCATGATTTATGGATTTTTGATGAAAAATAGCATAAATAGTGACTTAATTAGTGAAAAATTGCTAAAACATACTTCATGACTAAGGAAAAACGTCACATGTTTCATTTTATTATCTTTTTCAGATCTAAAATTGAAAAGTTGATGAATATAATTTTTCTCATGTTTTTATGATTTTTATTGATAAATCCCATAAACCGCAACATTGTTTTTCCCGATAACTTTCGAAATTTTTAACCTAAGTTTTTGAACATTATGAGTGTCATGGTATTTTTCCAGAATGTTCATGAGTTTAAATTTTGAATTTTGAATTTATTTGAAATTTTTGTGATTTATTTGAAGTTTATAGCATTTTATTGTAATTTTGAATCCTTTTATGAACAATATTAAGAAATATGAGTTAATTATGGTCAAATAGTTAGTGGAGACTAATTTTGAGTCCTAAGAAGTTAGGGTAATTAACTTGTGCATAAATATGAATTTATGTAATTTTTGTGATTATAAAACGTTAAATCACGCAAATCCGTAAAAACCGTGTAATATACGATATTGGCTCCTTAAAGGCGATTTAGCATAAAATTGGGCATGTTCATACATATTATAATGCTGCATTTTCTTTATGATTGTCAGAATTTTATTTATGTAATTTTGAATTATGTAATTTTTACTTAGTATGGCCTTAGTTTTAATTGGTATTACCCGAAATGTATGGGAATATCGATTCGGTTGTAATTTATTGTGATCTCGTATCACCGTTTTGTAATTTAATAGATTTATTTTATTATAGTTACACATGTATAATAGGAAATTATGTAATTTATTATGTAATTTTATTCATTTCGGAGTTCCCAAAGACGGATTTCTTCAAGATGGTGATACATAAAGACGGTGTTACCTCGAGATGCGTGCCACAACCGAAGTTCAAGGGACCAATGGAGTTGGTTTCCGAATATGTAATAGTTAAATAGTTTTCTATTTTAGGAAGGCCATACTAGGATTTATTTTTATGCTCTGCATTTTATTTATATGTCGCATGCATCGCTAAATCGTCATAACTAAAACATGCATCTTTATCTAATCGAGTTCATCGACCGTGTCAATTACAATTATCGTAGTTCACCGCTTTAGTTCACTTAAAACGTGATAGATAATAAATTGACATGACCTCTCGCTAAAACAATCAATTGAGACATAGCCTTACCAAATAGTAGAAACCATGAAAACCTATTTCGTGAGGGAGTGCACTCGGCCACACCGGGGTACAAACCTTGTTACGTAGGGGAAGTGGGTGATAAATGTCTATCCACCGAATTCATGTTGATAAGGGATGAATCGGCCACACCGTGCCCAAGTTAATGTGGGTTTGGATCATGGACACATTTATTCGAAATTTGGATTGAACTCAACAAAAGTTTTTCGATAAGGGTTTTATCGGCCACACCGTCCCCTTGTTGAATGTGTTTTGGGCTAAAGATAAATGTTAATGTAATATTATCGACCAAGAGTTCTAAAAGTAGAATCGATTAAACGTTAATCCACCGAGTTATATTGATAAAGGATGAATCGGCCCCACCGTGCCTAGGTCGATATGAATTTGGGTCTTGGAATCATTTATCATAGTAAGGTAGAGGTCACTATGTAAATGCTTTACTTCTTACTTACAAGTATTAATAAAACGATAAATGTTAAGTTTTCCACTATTCCGTTATCATATTGTTCTATTTCTTTACCACAATTCATATACGATATCATTTCGATTTTGATTCAAATCTCCATTAAAACATCGTAACTAAAGACAAAATTTGAATTTTCTTCTAAAAACCTAAAATGAACCATTGCTAAGGATCTCTTGTAAAGAGTATAGATTAAAGTTATTCATTATCAAACAGGTTTTTGATTCTTGACTAACACATCTACTTACAATGAATTGTTTCTAATATTTGTAACTAGATTTGTTGGAAATCAAAATTGACCAAACTAACGCAACCACTTCAATGAAAGTTTTTAAAACTAAAACGAACAAATGAAGAGTAATCTTCATGAATTCAATTTTGCTTCTCAAAGCAAAGACTCATTGAAATGAGTGGGAGCATTCTCTTAAACCGTTAAGATGAGGACGAAGTTCAAGAAGTAAAGATAATAATGGAATTGATACAAGGTAATGTTAAAAGTAAAGTTATTGAGAAATGACGATACTAAACCTATCAATCCCGACCAATAAAGTTTCCATTGTCTTAAATGTTGGACACAAGAAAGGAAACTACCCTAAATAATTGAAGAATCAACAAGTTAGTTGTGGGACATCTAATGGGACCTTCTTCTCTAAATGTTTATTTGATTAAACATAAATTTTGCTAGTACCACTTCGTCAATATTAGAAACCAGTGGAGGTTTTCATCATTGTATTCGACACATAAGATGATTAGAATATGACGACTAGCAACAATAATATCGAGAGATAGAGTAATTGTGTACTCAATCTAGTTTTTGGATTTAAAGTTGTACTTAATTATGACTATTAAGTACATAAACTCTAAATAAGAATATAAACTTGTTAAGATACAAAAGAGGTTTTCACTTTTGTGACCCTATACACCACGATTTGATGTATGGCTAGCCCATTATCAAGGTGATTATATTCTAAACCAAACTAGAATGATATATCATGTAGATGATGTAAGATTCAAATTGGTAACCCAAGATTAAACCTTAAATTTTGGAATGATGAACGCAAAGAGTTATCGAGTACTCTTGAAACCATTAGATTGTTAATGGTATATGTGTATCTTGTATTCAAAGCAAGATGTCTCGTGCCTTTTGGTTGAAAAGGAGATCGAGGTTGTAAATTATCGATCCAAAATAGCTTGATCATTTTCTTTTACCCACGATTTAAGTTGACGCTAATGTGTTCACTTAATAAGGTAAATAGAAAAATCTTTGAAGAAGTTTAAAGAGTTCAAGGAATCACGATTTAGTCGTGATGGGATTATCAAAGTGAAGACTTTGATATAAGCCAAAGGAAATGTGATATAGTATCACAAGTTAATCTCTCTTAACACGCATTATGGAATAATGTGTGATTGAATAAGAATTCAAACGCTATTCGATATGGTTTGAACTTCAATCAAGTTACTTTGAGTTACTTGATCCTTTTGGGGATTTTATCATTTTTTGTCTAAATTATTTTTCCACTAAATCGAATCATATGAGATATGAAATGGTAAGGGTACCATGTTTGTAAGTTTTCACAAGAAACAAATGCTCATTTTTCCCTTTTCAATTATCACGAGTACGACGGGTTTGCGGCTCGTGAAGCTGTCTTTCTAAAATACAAGTTTATTTCTAGAAGACAGAGTGGGAGAAATTATTCAAGAGTCACAAAGAATGCCACAGAGAATGTTATGTCGCAAGAAACTGGTCTTTCTTGCCTACATGAGACATTTTGTGTAAGAGAATGCTACTTTTAAGAAAGTAAAGAGCTTATAACTTACAAAAGAAATTGTTTGATTCAAGTTGATTACTTCTAGAAAGTAATGAACATATGACTTATATAAGAGTGTTTAAGTCACAACTCAATACAAGGCTTAGAGCCATGAAAATCCGAAACAAAAGGGCTTGATTAGTGACAAAGGGTTTTGCACTAATAAAGAGAGATTTCAAAGCAAGATTGGTTGCAAAGGGTTTTGCACAAATTGAAATGCTTAAGTCTATTTGGATCTTCTTAGGGATTGTGTTTCATTGTGAGGATACGCATACAGCATGTGAATCTAAAACCTACTTCTTCAAAAGAAGGAATGTATTCAATACATGTCATGAGTTTTATAGATTCTTGCAATCCTAAGATAATGTGCAACTTAAGAGATGGTCTTAAGTAGGACATCAATAAGTTAGAATCAATGTTTTGATCATGTTATAAAACTTTTCTCGATAAGTCGAGAAGTTGTGTTTATACATGGAGTTTAGTGGGAGTTACGGAAATTTTTTATTAGTCTTATATGTGGATGACATATTGATCATTGCGAATGATTTAAGACTTCTGGAGTATTATAATACATCCTGAATATCCGGTTTTATGAAGATAAATCCACATGATATTAGCGTCAATAAGACGTCTTATGTTGATAAGATTCATGACTAGTTCAATTAAATTGAACATATTTGATTGATTTCATTTGCTTCCGCTGCCGGATCAATTAAATGAGTAATGATGTATAACACTTCATATACTTTGAGTATGATGAGTTGTTTTCAAAATCGAATTTAAGTAATCTTTACCAAGTAAGCCATAAAGATTACCCTTAAGTGCTTGCAGAAGCATTAAGGAAGTAAAGCAAAGTGTTTATGATGCAATTTTGTGTAAGGGTGTTACACAAGTGACAATTGACAATTGAGATTGCGCATGGTTTCCGACAAAACCATAATCAAAACACATTAGGATGGTTAAGATACCATTGTGGCTATGATATTTAAGAAATAGATTTTCTAGAATCGTTCTAGGCAATAAAGAACAATGAGAAATTTTTACAACGGAAATTGAGTACACTTGCAATCATGAGATGTGCAAGAAGGATGAGTCCCGCACACGTGAAAAACAAAGTGGGAGCTATTCTTAGGCTAGAGGGCCTATGTCCTGATTGGATCTCGACACGTACTCGAAAAGTTTTGTAATGCAAATGTATACATTACAAAGGAAAACGAGTATGTAGTAAGGTTGAGTAAGGTACAAGAAATTGATAAAACCTACTAACCAAAGCCTTCTCAAAGGCTAAACATTATGAGTCATGTCATTTCAATTGAATTGAAATGAACAACTACGTACAAGATCAAATTAGATTATAGAACATGAAATAGTAATCAGGCATTGACTATTCATATGTGATAATCGCATTTGTCGTTCGAGTTTTACTTTAAAACTCTTTTGTTATACTTTGTTACATCCAAACAGGTTGTAGAGACAACATTGAACCCCGTTAAAGTGAACACGGATTAACATTGTATTCGCCCATAGTCACTTGTATGAGGTGACGTCTCGAAGTGACTAGAGTGTGATGCGATTGATGGCAAGTTCAAGTGCCATAGAGTCATGTGAGATGACTAGTCGATCACATAGGCAGACTGTTAGGAACACTTTGTCGGGCAGTGACCGCTTATAGAGTTCTGACAAATTTATAAAGCCTGGTCGTGGCGAGAGCTACTATAGTATTCTAATGAGTCGATTCTTTTGACTAAAGACTGTTCGCCTAAGATGGCACAGTTTCAGATTAACTTTGATTTGTGTTACTACGACCTTCGTAAATGGGGTCAAATGGGCATATTTTGGGTTATGATGGTTGTGGCTAGTCGAAGGGAATAAGTGCGATAGGAATTGTCCACCCCCTTGTCAGGGTTAAAACAATATCTCAGGGCCACTCGAGGAGTAATGAACTAGAAATGCGTGGCCACGCTCGGAAGGTATCTATGATAGATAAATCCGGTCAATCAGTTATTCTCCAGATCGAGGAAACCACTCTCGATATGATCACTTGCAAGTACGACCCGAAAGACACCTTGCATTGAGTGGGAGATAGTAATGGGATAAGACAATTGGTGACGCACACTTGTCGAGGACAAGTGGGAGATTGTTGGGAAATGTGTCCTCAACAATAGTGCGATCACATGATTTAAATATTATTATTAAATCTCATATAAAGAATACGTAAGGGATGATTCATTATATTGTGAATTGATCAACATAAATCGGTAACGATTAGCTTGCTAGAGTTTGACGTTACTGTCGTGGGACGGTGGTGGTCAGTTGATCCCTTAAGGTCACACCTAAAGGATGATGCCCTTATCCGTAAAGCTGATTGATTGTATGAGGATACAAGTTAATCAATTCCTTAAAATTGAACAATTCAATTTGTGAGAGAGAATATTGATATCTTATTGTAATGGGATTAAATAAGATTTATTTTAGTAATAAAATGCTTTATTACTAAAATTGTTTATTGTTTGAGAAACAATAAAGATAAGAATGAATGGTTGATTATAATTACAAGATATTGTGAATTATAATTACATGACCCATTTTGTTTATGTGATCAACTATCACTAGTCAATTTATTGGATGTAATTTAATTAATTCATGAAATGATATTTATGTGATAAATATGCATTAAATTAATTAATAACATGTAATATATTACATGAGACATATTGTGTGACAAATGACAAATTGACAAAATAAAATGGTAGTCCATATTATGGAGGATGGACCGAATGGAGGGAGTTGTGATGGTGTAAGATTGATTTATTTTATGATAAATAATCACAGGCCTTGCTTTTGTAGCCTTACACCTATCCTACTTTGTCTTACACACCTACACATTGTGAAGACAAAAAGAAAGGAAAAGATGCTTTCCTTGTCTCCTTCCCACCGGTGGCATGCATTAGAAATGAGAACTTTTGTTCTCATTTTTGATTACTAATTCATTCTCTTCATGCATGAAAAAGCTACACATGCATTCTTCTCTCTATCTTCATCATCTTTCTCAAAAACTTGAGATTTTTGATTCTAATTGTTCCAAAAGGATTACTAAAATTATTAATGTAATATATGAGTGTTAGTAATCAATTTTAAGGTACACTACTAAACTAATATCTAGTTAATATTATTTAGTGGGGATAAGGGATAGTCTTGGGTGCAATCAAGAGGAGAATCTCTACTTTGGGATTTTTGAATGTTCATCCTTATAAATGGATAGCTCAATAACTAACAAGAAGGAGATCTTGTTGGTGCCCATTTGACCGAAATTTATTTGGTGAGAAATTGATTTTCTTATCTTTTTGTTTTAGTTTGCATGCATAAGATCTAGTTTTAACTTTATGACTAAATTAAAATGATACATATATGAATATGTTAAGTAATGAGATATAGATTTCTAACACATTTACACTTGTTAAATTGATATAGATTTGCACTAATATATTTTTGTGGATATGAGTTGGTGGTGGAGGACGACGGTGGTGGTGTTTGTTGGTTGTCGGACTAAAGTTTTACTCGTAAAGGACCAAAGTTACACTTATAAAGGACTAAAGTCACACTCAAAGGACCAAATTTACACTCTTAAACCTTCAAATTTACACTTAAAATACTACATTTACACTCGGAAACAATCACATTTACACTTGTAAAATGTTAAAATTATATAAATTCAAAATTTCCGCCACAAAAAATAAAATTTACACTCTTAAAATGTTATATTTACATTCGGAAAACATCACATTTACACTTGTAAAATGTTAAAATTATATAAATTCAAAATTTCCGTCACAAAAAATCAAAGTTACATTATTAAAATGTTACATTTACACTAGTAAAACATCAAATTTACACTTATAATATGTTAAAACTATATAAATTCAAAATTTCCGTCACAAAAAAACAAATTTACACTCTTAAAATGTTACATTTACACTCGTAAAACATCACATTTACACTTGTAAAATGTTAAAATTATATAAATTCAAAATTTCCGTCAAAAAAAATCAAATTTACACTCTTAAAATGTTACATTTACACTCGTAAAACATCACATTTACACTTGTAAAATGTTAAAATTATATAAATTCAAAATTTCCGTCACAAAAAATCAAATTTACACTCTTAAAATGTTACATTTACACTCGTAAAACATCACATTTACACTTGTAAAATGTTAAAATTATATAAATTCAAAATTTCCGTCACAAAAAAACAAATTTACACTCTTAAAATGTTACATTTACACTCTTAAAACATCACATTTAAACTTGTAAAATATTAAAATTATATAAATTCAAAATTTCCGTCACATTTACACTTGTAAAACTCATACAACATTACATTTACACTTCTGAAATCTGAAACTCAAAACTGATTAATTAGGGGCTAGAGAGAGAAAAAAAAAATTAGTGTATAGAAATTTGATTAGTGGTAATTTTTTTTGGTAATTTTCAATCTCAACCACCCATCTCAATCCAACCATCCACATTTTTTTCCTTTTCTTTTTAATAGCCCTTAATCAAATTCATCTCAACCATCCAATGAGTCCATCCAATGGCCCTTAGAAGGACTTATGGACTCAATTGGGAAGGAGGACTCATTAGAACTCCTATATATATAGAGTTGGGATCCGGTGAGAACTCCTAAATATTTGAGGATTGAGGATTAGTGAATACAGTATTACAGGTTCTTCAATACAATATCACGAAAAATATGACCTTTGCCAAAAAAAAAAATTATGATTTTTTTTTGCACATGTGTGTTTTTTTTTTGTGATATTTTATCGAATAATCTGTGATATTGTATTGAAGAAACTCTAATATTGTAACGAAATCCTCAATCCTCAAAAAGATAGTGTATCCTCACATGATTCCATTCCTATGTATATATATATATATATATATATATATAAATTGAATCATGTGAGACACCCTTCTTAGGGTGAGGCAGCTGTACCCATCCTGAACCATTAGATCTTAAAATTATAAACTCACTAGATGATGCCACGTACGCCCTTTATAATTCTAATTAATTACTGGACACATTTTGGTTCATTTACTCAATTAATTTACTTCGTCTACTTTCTCTCTCTACTATTCATCTTCAACAGCTCCATGTTCGCCATTATCAGTGAGGTTTTCGACTGCCATTATCTGAGCTTTCCGACCGTCATTGTCATCCTGAAATTACTCATTTCACTGTGTTTCCTTCTCTCCCTTCAACTCAGCTCCAATGAATCGAAGTTTGAAGCAAAGGAGAAATCAGGAGGCATTGCCGCGCACCATCGCCATGGATGACTCAAGCTCAATTCTTATCCAAATTTCGACTCTCAAGGATATGCTTGACAAGGTTTACTCTAATTTTCATCTCATTCGATTCCTATGTTGTTGAATGTCTTAAATTATTGCAAATAATCAAAGAATTAATTCTTTTTAGGTTAACGATGAAATCGAAACGAATAATCGAAGTTTCTATTTCATTATTGCTAGATGATGAAATCGAAGCAATTATTCAAAATTTTAAACTTATTTGATTCCTACGGACCTACGGTGTTAATGCCGAATTTTATCATTTCGAAAACATGATCGAAATTCCTCTTTTTTTAGGTTAATGATAAAATTGAAGCGAATATTCAGATTACAAGGCAAATTGAGTCCGAAATTGTTAAAATGTAAAGAAATTGAGGCCGCTCTTGCTGCTAGAGAGTCAAAGCTAATGAAGCTGATGTATTTCTAAAAGTTTGAACTACGCGGTTTGATCGTCGTCACTGGTAATTTCTTTTGAATTTATGATACTTGATTTTATTTGTTTTTTCGTTCTATGATTATATGATACGAGTTGATTATTTGATCTCTGACTCTTTGCATTCATGTGCAATTCTGTTGTTTGTTACACACATTTTCACTTCTGTCTAGCCCTAGTAAATGATGTCAATTTGTGAAGTAAACGATTATCATAATTCTGAGGATAGAAAGGTCTAAATTGGCGTCTATTTGCTCTGTTTAAATCATATTGCATCCGCTCAAGCCAATTCCATACGTTTGTTTTATGTGACTGTGGGATGTGTATTTTATTAAACGTATCAAATTCGCTTGAACGGAGAAAGTACTATATTCTCCGGAATCATTTTATTGGATTTGCACTCCTGTACATGATTTTGTTTTTCCTGTACACTTAAAGATAGGGTGTATCATGTATAGTGTACAGACATTGAAACGTCTCAGACCATCACTCATTCATTGTTTCTCCTCCACTCATTTACGACAATGTCACTCATGTTTAGTTTCATGTCTCTTCAGGCGTTCCATTATAGACCATGATCATGCCGTGGAATACTGTGAGTATTTTTTGGGTGCATTGTTTCAATTTGCATGTCTGGTGCATCTCTACTTATGAAGGAATGCATTTGTTTTAATATGCACGTCTAGTGTGTTTCTACTTATGATTGAACTTATATTTTAAAGTATGTTGTCTGCTAATATTTTATTCAGTAGTTTTATCACACTTAAATGAATAATTTAAAGAAAATCTGATCTGATCATACCTCCAAATCATTATGTGAATCAATTTGCAAAACAAGCATGTCATGTACGGAGTAGTAGGAAAATTATTAGTGTGGGAATATATATCCTAACCAAGCCAAGTACATCAATTTTAGGTCCATGCATATGAGCGGATGAACCGTGTTTATAATTACACCCTGAATCCATGTGGTCCTGTATACATAACAATTGGAGATGGCGGGAATATTGAGAAAGTTGATGTTGATCATGCTGATGACCCAGGAAAGTGCCCAGGCCCGGGCGACAACTTCCCTGATTTAGGACAAGTGTGCCATCTAAATTTCGATTCGGGCCTAAAAAGGGCAAATTTTGTTGGGATAGACAACCTGAATGGAGTGCGTTCAGGGAGAGCAGCTTCGGGCATGGAATTCTTGAGGTAGGTTCCCAAGCTTGTACATGGATACTGTATCGTAGCCAAGTGGCCTCTTGATTTTGCTCATATTTGGAACCTTGTTATCATGAATTATCATGTATTCGAGGCAGTTCTTGACGTAAATTGGTTACAAGTCACCTGGAAGTAACAACTTTAAGTAGTCAATACTCAATAGGCTGAAAAGAGGTCTAAATTCTTGCAAATTTAACCCTCTAGTGTGGCCACGGGCAAAAGTTTTGAGACACTGCGGTAATGTGATTCTTGTTATTGCCGTTGGTGAAACTCATTTGTAGCATTTCCTTGTTTACTCTCTTTGACTCCATTTATTTTTTCCCACTTTCACGATGACAAGTCATATCATACGAATTCCTACCCCCTCTTTTTGCTTCTGTTTCTGACTTTCGGGTACCAGCTGATATAAAGAATTGTAATCCATTAAAGAAAAAATGGCTTACTAATGTGGCCGCGCTTCTGTTTTTTTGTGAATTAGCAGTTATTCAATCCAATTGTCAACCCCATTGTCATTAGAAGTCATTAGAAGTCATCCAAAAACCCCCATTGTCATTAGAAGTCACCCATATTAAAACAAATGCATTCCTTGTTTCGTGAATCCTAGGCCTTATATTGTGAAACTTGGTCATAAATGGTTAAAATCGCCTATTTTCCTCTTTTTCTTATTTTTTTAATCATATACCTTATTTTGTTAATCTTAGAGCTTGTTTTGTGAAAATAGAAGGTAATATTGTGAAATTCGGTCATAAAATGGTCGAAATCTCCTATTTTGCTCTTTTTCCTATTTTGTGAATCATAAACCTTGTTTCGTGAATCCTAGGCCTTATATTGTGAAACTTGGTCATAAATGGTCAAAATCACCTATTTTGCTCCTTTTATTATTTTGTGAATCCTATACCTTATTTTGTGAATCTTAGAGCTTGTTTTGTGAAAATAGAAGGTAATTGACAGGGCAATCGTATACCTATAAAAAATAACCAACCGGCTCTAACTAATATAGCTAGGGAAGTTGGGTCGAATCCGCAGGGAGATGGGAAAATGTTAGCCTCGTCTAAGTCTGTCAAGGTAACCAAATTGGGGAGTTTTTAATTGATTGATTCTAAACTAATGGTAAGGATAAGGAAGAGAAAATAAGAAAAAAAAGATAAATCAAGTAGAGGGAACAGCTAAGACAGACGGTTCACCATAATCATTCAGTCAAGTAATCTAGGTCTCAGGTCAATGCAGATACACGGTCTGAGGAGCGGTGAATATCTCCTTTCGGTCTCAATTCGCCCTAAAGCACAAATAACTTAGCTTTCGCCCTAACTATAATGCTCTATTGTTCGCTACTAGTCTCGCCTTTTCCAACCTTTCGGTCCAGGTCAAGGGTCACTAAGATATAAATGCCTAATTGCGTCGACTCAATTAAACAGATACAATTAATTGCAGCAGTTAACAACAAAGATTATACCAGCATTAACTTTATGATTCGATTAATTTCTTTTCATAATTATGGATCCCCTATAGTCCTAGAAGAAGGGAATTAGCTACACATCGTTATTGAATTACCAACAATAACATATAGATAATCAAAGCTAAACATGATAATAAAACTAATGAAGATTGAATTAAAAGCAATTATGATAGCAATAAAAGGTAAGAAGGAATTAAAGCAATGATTAAGAATTAAGGAATTAAAGGAGAATGATAGTACCAATACAAATCCAAATCTGAGTAGCAAAAGAGTGGAAAAAGAGCAAGATCCAATCAACAGTAGCCAAAGTATCTAGTAAAAGTGAATGCCAGAGGAGAAGAGAAGTTACGCAGTCCCCCTTCTCTTTACATACGAAAATCCCTTCCTAATCTAACCTATGGACTAATTACAAAAGCCCATACGAAAATTAGGCGGAAAAAGTCTATAGAAGGACAAACCACTCGATCGAGTGGAAATAAACCACTCGATCGAGCAAACTAACGCCAAACCACTTGACCGAGTGGTTATAAACCACTCGATCGAGTACTTCTTGCTATGTCTTCTCTTTCGTTAACTTGGATTGCTCGATCAAGCAACTGGGAGTATAATAAGCATTCGATCGAGTAATAAATTACTCGATCGAGCTATCTTGGCACGTAAGACCTTAAAACACTTCCGAAACCAGCTCACGCGTCTTCAAAATGTTAAATTCCAAGCTCCTGCTCCTTATTCTCCATAAATGCATGCAATCGGGACAAAATAGGCTTGATTTAGCTCCTCTTTGGTTTATTCCTGCAAATTACATAAAACGAACCAAAGTAGAAAATTCGGGGGTATTTGTAGCTAGATGCTACATAAATAGTACAGAAATGCGTGTAAAAATGAGGTAAAAACCTTACTTAAAATACACGCATCAAATCTCCCCAAACCAAACATTTGCTTGTCCCCAAGCAAAATATGAATGCAACTAGAGAATAAACAATGGAACGGGACCAACGCATCAATTATAAATCACCCACCAAAACCAGTTTAATGCAACAGCTGACAAAGTGGCAAAAGAGAAGTGCAAACGAGTTAAATCAATGTTTCAAACTTACTGAACCGTCGACCTTGAAAGACTCAAAAGATATCGGACTCTCACGGGTCGCTCATCACTCAGAATTAGGCACAAGGTGAGTATATATGTGAAAGATAGAAAGAAGTAAAGACACTCACCTAACTCGACCTATAAGCACATGCATGCAGTTAACATGAATAAAGTCTCTACAACCGTACATATGCATTCCAACCATACTAATGACCAAGAAACATGCCGAGGACTTACATTTGGGTAAGTGAGGTAATGGGTAAGAAGGGGCTAAGATGAATTTGGATATGTGGAGTGAATAGCCAGGTTAGCAACAACGAATTCCAAATTTGAACTGCATCCCAACTTCGTACTCAAAATAACAAACAAAATGGTGCAAATACCATGCACTCTACTCACGAAACACCAGAAACTCGTCAACTCCCCATAAGATATAAGTGAAACATGGGAGTAAAAATCATTATACAAATTCTCATTTTTCTACACATGATTTTTCTTTCTTTTTCTTCTTTTCTTATTCTTTTCGTTTTTTTTTCTTTTTTCTTTTTTCATTTTTCATTTTTTTTTCGTTCATCACTTTTCTTTCATTCCCTTCAATTCTTCCACCATCTTCTGAAATCAGACAAAATAACCATATTGCAATAAAACATTCCAACAACTACTCATCACTAGCTCGGCTAGGGTAGGAAGTATTATAGAAAGTAGCTAATAGGACAAAAAGGCAATTTGGCTATGTGGGGTTCATGGGTAGAATGAAATAAAGGGAATTACCCCTCCTAACATGTGTCAATATCCACAGACCGAATGCATACAGGTATTAAGAAGACTAGACAAATGCTTATACAAATTGATGTTACAGGCATTAAAGAGAGTACTACTCACATCCTAGATGAAACCGGTCATGAATGTCACCAGTTTATAAAGCTCTAACCTCAGAATGTAATGTAGCTTGTCGATATAATGAATCAAGTCTATTCGTTCAGATAAGAGAGAAACAAAAACTCGTAGATCATGCACATAGTCATGCCAACTAAATGTCAAGAAAATGCAAGGCTCAAGTAAGGATTCAATGTAGCGTCACTGTTCAAACGTTTCGACTCAAATTAAACATGAAATGTTTTTGAATTTTTATGATTTTTATGTGATTTTTTTGAATTACTTAAAACAACAATGCATGCGAAAATAATTAAACGTGCAAGCAAAAATGCAAGAAAAACATGCAGACACAGATATGGATGCATACCTCCCCAACCCAAACCGTACAATGCCCTCATTGTACCAAAAATAGGGAAAGAAATGCAAACTGAAGAGAAAAGGAGAAGTGGAGTCGGAAAACTTACAAAATGTCGTATAGAGGGACCTCCCCAAACCGACCATGAACATGGGAGGTCAAAGAAAGTCAAGCAGTAGATCCATAGACGTAAAATAGTAGCTGGAAGACATAACTAAGCGATCGAGCAACTTGGAATAGCTCGATCGAGCAAACTGGTATATGGAAGTACTCGATCGAGTAGAAAACCACTCGATCGAGTAAGCGCGATTTTGGCTCTGGTCGATCGAGTAAGAATATCACTCGATCGAGTGAATAAAACCCAAAAAGTGCTCGATCGAGTAGAAAAACTACTCGATCGAGTAACTTGACCTGCAAAATTCGCGTTAACAGCAAGGAAAGCATAAAAAAGTTCGCAAAACAGCGTCTAAAGTTCAACATAAAGCTAAAGAAAAATAAAAAGTTCAACAAAAGTACAATAAAACAGTCCGGCCGCCTCCGGAGAGAGCGCTGGTTTAAGAGGTCCCGCACGACCTTTTTGGCATCAAATAACTGGCGCGTCTAGCTCGTTGAAGTACAGGACTTCAACACGATTGTCTGCTTCATTCGCCTCGTGGTAGTGCTTCACATATTGCCCATTCACCTTGAACCTACTACCTTCGGAATCTTCGAGCTTCACGGATCCAAATTTGGTAACGGCTGTCACCGTATAAGGACCACTCCACCGGACTTCACTTGCCAGAAACAATCTCAATCGGGCATTAAACAAAGAGCACCTTTTGCCCAACGTGGAACTCCCGAGGTAAAATTCTCTTGTCATGCCATCTCTTCGTCTTTTCTTTGTATATGCGCGAGCTATCATAGGCATTTAGCCTAAACTCCTCCAACTCATCTAGCTGCAAAAGACGATTCTGACCACACAACTTAGGATCAAAGTTAAGCTCACGAATTGCCCACCAAGCCTTACATTCCAATTCAACAGGTAAATGACATGATTTCCCATAAACTAGCCTATAAAGGGATGCACCAATCGGTGTCTTAAAGGCAGTTCTGTAAGCCCATAATGTGTCCTCTAAATTAAGACTCCAGTCCTTCCGTGATTTAGAAACTACCTTAGATAAGATCTCTTTCAACTCGCGATTAGAGACCTCAACCTGACCACTAGTTTGGGGATGATACCCCAAACCACGCCGGTGTTGGACACCAACTTTAGACAGAATAGAGGTTAGTTTCTTTTCCTTAAAGTGCATTCCCCCATCACTAATGACGACCCTAGGGACACCAAATCGGGGAAATATGACTTGTTTGAACATTTTTATCATGGTCTTAGCATCACAATGGGGTGAGGCAATTGCCTCAATCCATTTCGACACATAATCAATAGCCACTAAGATATACCTGTTACCTTTACTGGATGGGAACGGTCCTTGGAAATCAATGCCCCAGACATCAAAGACCTCAACTTCTAAGATGCCGTTTTGTGGCATCTCATGTCTCTTCGAAATGTTTCCCGATCGTTGGTAAGCGTCACAAGCTGAAACAAAAGACTTAGCATCAGCAAACAAAGAAGGCCAGTAAAAACCAGACTGAAGTACCTTAGCCACGGTTCACGATGGACCGTGGTGACCACCATAGGAAGAGGAGTGACAGCCTTCCAGGACTACTTTGGCCTCCCACTGCGGAATACACCGTCTGTAGAGACCGTATGCACATTCCTTAAACAAATAAGGATCATCCCAGAAATCTTTGCTTAGCGTTATACCGAAAACGCTTCCTCTGGCGATGAGAAAAGTCAGTGCAAAGAGCTTGCCACGACAACGGTTAGCTATATCTGTATACCAAGGCTCTTGGTTAACAATAGACGATATAACAAAAATTAAAGTATCGTCAGAAAAGAATCATCAATAGGTAGAGAATATTCCCCTTCTTGTCGCATCGCGACAAGTGATCGCCTACAACGTTCTCAGCTCCTTTCTTATCCTTAATCTGCAAATCAAACTCCTAAAGAAGGAGTATCCATCTCAGTAGCCGTGGTTTAGCCTCCTTCTTAGCAAGAAGATGCCTCAAAGCTGCATGGTCAAGAAAAACAAGAACTTCTCCGACCCAACTAAATAAGAACGAAACTTCTCTAAGGCATAAACTACAAATCAGCGGCTCTTTCTCAGTGGTAGTGTACTTCACTTGAGCCTCATCCATAGTTCGGCTCGCGTAGTAGATAGCGTTCAGAGCTTTGTCTTTCCTTTGGCCTAGCACCGCTTCTAGTGCGTAGTCACTGGCGTCACACATTATCTCAAACGGCAAGTCCTAATCGGGAGGCTGTATGATCGGTGCAGAGACTAAAGCCTGCTTTAACCTGTTAAAAGCGGAAAGACATTCATCAGTAAACACAAAAGGGGCATCCTTAAGTAGCAATTGTGTAAGTGGTTTAGCAATTTTTGAGAAATCCTTGATAAACCGGCGATAAAAGCCGGCGTGGCCAAGGAAACTCCTCACCCCCTTAACATTGACAGGAGGTGGTAATTGCTGAATCACTTCCACCTTTGCTTTATCAACCTCTATTCCCCTATCATAAACTAAGTGCCCTAAGACAACTCCCTCATTGACCATAAAGTGGCACTTCTCCCGATTCAAAGACAAGATTAACCTCAATACAAATACCGCATCACTTTCTCAAGGTTAGACAGACAGTTAGAAAAATCACTTCCATAAACACTGAAATCGTCCATGAAAACTTCCATAATAGACTCAATATACTCTGAAAATATCCCCATCATGCACCTTTGAAAGGTGGCAGGGGCATTACACAAACCAAAAGGCATCCTGCGATAAGCAAAAACGCCCTGAGGACAAGTAAATGTAGTCTTAGCTTGATCGTCTGGGTGTATAGGGATCTGAAAGAACCCAGAGTACCCGTCTAAATAGCAGAAAAATTTATGAGAAGCTAACCTTTCTACCATTTGATCAATAAAAGGAAGGGGAAAGTGATCTTTCTTGGTGGCGGCATTAAGCTGTCTGTAATCTATACACATCCTCCAACCAGTCACTACTCGAGTAGGTATTAACTCATCCTTATCATTCTTAACTACAGTTGTCCCTCCTTTCTTCGGGACCACTTGTACTGGACTCGCCCATTTAGAGTTACCAACAGAATAAATAATACCTGCGTCAAGCAGCTTCATTACCTCAGCCATCACAACATCCTGCATCTTCTGTTCATCTGCACACCGACCCTGTCTGCAAGGTTTGTGATTTTCCTCCAGCTCTATCCTGTGCATACAAATATCAGGACTAATCCCCTTGATATCGTCCAACGAATAACCCAGTGCTTTCCTATTTTTCTTAAGTACCGCTAACAAAGAAGTCAGCTGATCATCATTAAGCTTAGCACTAACAATGACTGGATATTGCTCTGTATCATCTAAGAAAACATATTTAAGATGAGAAGGGAGAGGCTTACGCTCCGGTACCTTTACCTCAATGGAGCAAAGAGTGCTAATCATCTGTTCCACTTGCTCTCCCTCAGCTTCGGTGAGTTCAAGCTCATCTAAATCATCAACAAGCAAATCCAACACAACGTCACTGTCATCTGGGCTATCTACACACTCATCAAAAAGCATAAGAGCTTCTAGTGGGTCCTTTATAAAAGAACCCGACCAGAAGTCATAAATAGACTCGTCAATAATATCAACCGAATAGCAAGTATCCTCTATCATTGGCCGAGCCAAAGTACTAGGCAGACTGAAAGTGATCGCGTCATCCCCTACTACAAGAGTCAAACGCCCTTGTTTGACATCAATAACGGCCCCAGCGGTACAAAGGAATGGTCTTCCTAAGATAATTGGGGTCCGGGTGTCCGCAGCTATATCTAAAATAATGAAATCAACTGGGATAAAGAGCTTGCCTATCTTCACAGGCATGTCCTCCAAGACACCTAAGGGCTTCCTAACAGATCTATCAGCCATCTGTAGGGTAATGTTAGTCACTTTAAGGTGACTCATGTTCAGTTTCTTGCAGACAGATAGGGGCATGACACTGACGCTGGCTCCTAAGTCACAAAGGGCCTTATCAATGACCACATTGCCTATAATATAGGTAATAGAAAAGTTGCCCGGGTCTTTCATTTTGGGTGGAGCCTTGTTTAAAAGCAAATTAATAGACTCTTCCATAAATGAAACTGTCTCAAATTCACTTAAATCCCTCTTACGCGTCACAATATCTTTCATAAACTTAGCGTAAGTAGGTACCTGAGTAACAAGTTCGGTAAAAGGGACAGTTACTTGGAGGTTCTTCACCACGTCCACGAACTTACCGTACTGTCGCTCGATCCTTGCGTCCTTCAGACGACCTGGGAAAGGCACTCTGGTAGCAATGAGTGGACCCGCAACTTTCTCTTTACCCTTATCAACGCGTGACGTCTCCACGGCAGGGGGAGATGACACGCTAGCAGAATTAGATAGTGAAATATGATCTCCGCCGCTTCTGGTACTCGATCGAGTACTTTTATCACTCGATCGAGTGATTTCATGTTGAGAAATGCTCGATCGAGCTCTTTCCTGACTAGATCGACCATTCCCTTTTTCTGCTTTACTCGATCGAGCATTTTTATCGCTCGATCGAGTGATTTCTTCAGCAAACTTACTCGATCGAGTAAGTATATCACTCGATCAACCATCCTCGTTTTCTGCACTACTCGATCGACCATAATTATCACTCGATCGAGTGACAGGATGATTTAAATCACTCGATCGAGTAGATTTTTCACTCGATCGAGTGTTTGGACCACACGCAGCAACTATTTCGTCCAAAAACTCATCTATATCAACTTCCGGGGTATCTTCAGCTATCAAAACCCCGTCTACTGGTACTTTTGGCCCTTCATGAGTGAGGCCAACTTGGAGATTCATTGCATTGGCTGAATCGCATGTCGGTAGAGGCTTGGCTTGGTCTTTCACGAGTGTTAACTGCGCGACTTGTTCTCTCAACTCCACTATGACAGTTTCTTTCCTATTGCACTTCTCCTCAAATTGTTGTGTGATGCTAAACATAAAGGATTTCAGTTCGGCAATTTCTTGATTTGCAGGAGGAGGAACGGGTTGCGGCGCTGGCGTATAAAGAGTAGGAGCATTCCTTATTTCTTCGTACAGTTGAGAAAAAGGAACTCCTTGCTTGTATTTCTGATAAACGAGGACGCGCTCTTTACTCGCCAGGCATCCAATAGGGTCATGCCCTTCCATACCACATCTACCACATAGCTCAACATACTCAGTAATCAAACAAGCCTGAGCACTCTCGCCTGAAACGTATGTAATCTCTATATTACCTAGACTTTTGCTAGGACCTTCCACTGCAGCAGCTGCTGACTCAATAACCTGCTCACTACCTCAAGGATTTCCATATTCAGAGACATGAATAGCCATCTCCTCAATGAGACGCCACCCTTGGTCATCTTCAACATTCTTCGTGAATCTCCCTTTAGCTACGCTGTCAAGAATAGGTCTCTCGCTCCGATATAACCCATTGTAGAATTGGGTACAAAGGAACCATTTCTTGAACCCGTGATGAGGCACAGAGCGGACAAGTTTCTTGAATCTAGTCCAGGCCCCATTCAAATCTTCAGTAGACAGCTGCTCAAAAGAACTAATCTGAGCTCTCAAGGCATTGGTACGCTGCGGGGGAAAATATCGCCTGTAAAAGGCTAAAGCAAGGGAATTCCAGTCGGTTACACCGGCTGCCTCCCTATCAAGATCTCTCAACCACTCCCGGGCATCATCAGCTAAAGAAAAGGGAAAGAGGGCTCCCTTTACTTTGTCCTGTGTCACCCCAGAAGAAAGGGGAATGGTAGAGAAATACTCTATAAACAGCTCTATATGCCTGCATGGAACTTCTTCAGGTACCCCCCTAAAGAGATTTCTCTCTACCAGCTGTATGTAAGACGGGTGGATTCCAAAGTTTCCCTGATCAGTAATGGGTAATAGGAAACCTGTTGGAAGTGAATCCACGAGGCTCGAATGGTCAAGCTAACTTAGGCATTCGCAAATAGATTTCACAAAGCAACAACTAACCTGCAAAGCTAATAAAAAACTTTGCAAAAAATAAGATCAGTCTCAAGGAATAAATTCCTTGAGACGAGAAACAAACTTAAATAAAGCAACAAAATTGCGCCACCTCCCCGGCAACGGCGCCAAAATTTGACAGGGCAGTCGTATACCTATCAAAAATAACCAACTGGCTCTAACTAATATAGATAGGGAAGTCGGGTCGAATCCACAAGGAGATGGGAAAATGTTAGCCTCGTCTAAGTCTGTCAAGGTAACCAAATTTGGAGGTTTTTAATTGATTGATTCTAAACTAATGGTAAGGATAAGGAAGAGAAAATAAGATAAATAAGATAAATCAAGTAGAGGGAACAGCTAAGACAGACGGTTCACCATAATCATTCAGTCAAGTAATCTAGGTCTCAGGTCAATGCAGATACGGTCTGAGGAGCGGTGAATATCTCCTTTCGGTCTCAATTCGCCCTAAAGCACAAATAGCTTAGCTTTCGCCCTAACTATCATGCTCTATTGTTCGCTACTAGGCTCGCCTTTTTCAACCTTTCGGTCCAGGTCAAGGGTCACTAAGATATAAATGCCTAATTGCGTCGACTCAATTAAACAGATACAATTAATTGCAGCAGTTAACAACAAAGATTATACCAGCATTAACTTTATGATTCGATTACTTTTCTTTCATAATTATGGATCCCCTATAGTCCTAGCAGAAGGGAATTAGCTACACATCGTTATTGAATTACCAACAATAACATATAGATAATCAAAGCTAAACATGATAATAAAACTAATGAAGATTGAATTAAAAGCAATTATGATAGCAATAAAAGAGAAGAAGGAATTAAAGCAATGAATACGAATTAAGGAATTAAAGGAGAATGATAGTACCAATACAAATCCGAATCTGAGTAGCAAAAGAGTGGAAAAAGAGCAAGATCCAATCAACAGTAGCCAAAGTATAGAGTTAAAGTGAATGCCAGAGGAGAAGAGAAGTTACGCAGTCCCCCTTCTCTTTACATACGAAAATCCCTTCCTAATCTAACCTATGGACTAATTACAAAAGCCCATACGAAAATTAGGCGGAAAAAGTCTATAGAAGGACAAACCACTCGATCGAGTGGAAATAAACCACTCGATCGAGCAAACTAACGCCAAACCACTCGATCGAGTGGTTATAAACCACTCTATCGAGTACTTCTTGCTATGTCTTCTCTTGCGTTAACTTGGATTGCTCGATCGAGCAACTGGGAGTATAATAAGCATTCGATCGAGTAATAAATTACTCGATCGAGCTATCTTGGCACGTAAGACCTTAAAACACCTTCCGAAACCAGCTCACGCGTCTTCAAAATGTTAAATTCCAAGCTCCTGCTCCTTATTCTCCATAAATGCATGCAATCGGGACAAAATAGGCTCAATTTAGCTCTTCTTTGGTTTATTCCTGCAAATTACATAAAACGAACCAAAGTAGAATATTCGGAGGTATTTGTAGCTAGATGCTACATAAATAGTACATAAATGCGTGTAAAAATGAGGTAAAAACCTTATATAAAATACACGTATCAGTAATATTGTGAAATTTGGTCACAAAATGGTTGAAATCACCTATTTTGCTCTTTTTATTATTTTGTGAATCATAGACCTTGTTTCGTGAATCGTAGGCCTTATATTGTGAAACTTGGTCATAAAATGGTCAAAATCGCCTATTTCCCTCTTTTTCTTATTTTGTGAATCATATACCTTATTTTGTTAATCTTAGAGCTTGTTTTGTGAAACAAAAAGGTAATATTGTGAAATTTGGTCATAAAATGGTCGAAATCACCCATTTTGCTCTTTTTCTTATTTTGTGAATCATAGACCTTGTTTCGTGAATCCTAGGCCTTATATTGTGAAACTTGGTCATAAATGGTCAAAATCACCTATTTTGCTCCTTTTATTATTTTGTGAAATCCTATACCTTATTTTGTGATTCTTAGAGCTTGTTTTGTGAAAATAGAAGGGTAATATTGTGAAATTTGGTCACAAAATGGTCGAAATCACCTATTTTGCTCTTTTTGTTATTTTGTGAATTATAGACCTTGTTTCGTGAATCTTAGGCCTTATATTGTGAAACTTGGTCATAAATGGTCAAAATCGCCTATTTTCCTCTTTTTCTTATTTTGTGAAAATCATATACCTTAGTTTGTGAATCTTAGAGCTTGTTTTGTGAAACTAGAAGGTAATATTGTGAATCCTATACCTTATTTTGTGAATCTTAGAGCTTGTTTTGTGAAAATAGAAGGTAATATTATGAAATTTGGTCACAAAATGGTCGAAATCACCTATTTTGCTCTTTTTGTTATTTTGTGAATCATAGACCTTGTTTCGTGAATCCTAGGCCTTATATTGTGAAACTTGGTCATAAATGGTCAAAATCGCCTATTTTCCTCTTTTTCTTATTTTGTGAAAATCATATACCTTATTTTGTGAATCTTAGAGCTTGTTTTGTGAAACTAGAAGGTAATATTGTGAATCCTATACCTTATTTTGTGAATCTTAGAGATTGTTTTGTGAAAATAGAAGGTAATATTGTGAAATTTGGTCACAAAATGGTCGAAATCACCTATTTTGCTCTTTTTATTATTTTGTGAATCATAGACATTGTTTCGTGAATTCTAGGCCTTATATTGTGAAACTTGGTCATAAATGGTCAAAATCGCCTATTTTCCTCTTTTTCTTATTTTTTGAATCATATACCTTATTTTGTGAATGTTAGAGCTTGTTTTGTGAAGCTAGAAGGTAATATTGTGAAATTTGGTCATAAAATGGTCGAAATCACCAATTTTGCTCTTTTTCTTATTTTCTGAATCATAGACCTTGTATTTTCAGTGTTTGTGAATATTGGAGCTAATATTGTGAACCTTGAAGCTAGTTTTGTGAACTTAGTACCTGATAATGTGAAATCTCGACTTGATTTGTGAAGAATGATTTGTGAAACCTGGATTTCATTTTGTGAAACCTAGATCTGATTTTGTGAAACCTAGACATGATTATGTGAACTCTAGACCTAATTTTGTGAAACTTGTTTATGTGAAATCTGGACCTGATTTTTGAACTTTGTACCTTATTATGTGAAATCTCGACTTGATTTTGTGAAACTTCATTTTGTGAAACCTGGATTTTATTTTGTGAAACTTAGATCTGATTTTGTGAAACCTAGACATGATTATGTGAACTTTAGACCTAATTTTGTGAAACTTGTTTTTGTGAAACCTGGACCTGATTTTGTGAAGGTAGGACTTAAATTGGTTAATTTCATAGTAAGAAATACTTGTATAAGCCAATGTGTCATGTTTTACATGTACATGAAGTTACTAATGTTTTCATGTCTTTGTTACTTGTTGATGCATAATTTAATTTTGGTACAATATCATCTATTAGCTCAAAAGGTAGAGCTAGCATTGTGCGATTGCGCAAGGTGTGGGTTCGAGACCCACATACATGAACAAATATAAATATACGATTATTATATAATAATTACCATTGCCAATGTATGTCTAAAGTCACCTATTCAAGTCTTAGATTCACAAAATAAGGTCCAAGATTCACAAAAACATGCATAGGGTTCACAAAATCAGGTCCAAGCTTAGATAAATCAAGTAGTCTCACAAGCTGTAGCGTAAGAATTTTGTTTGTTATATTTTAGCGACATAGAGTAAAGTATTTGGGCTTTTGTGTGTGAGAAAATATTTGGGCCAAAAGAAAAGTTAGGAATGACCCTAAGTTTCCAGCCCAATAAACTTTGAAAATCAGTCCATGAAGGAATATGGTGAGGCCGGCCGCCTCGCCATAATTAGCGGCCTCACCGGATCCGGCCTATATATATATATATAGTCAAGATCCGGTGCAAACGATCACTCGGTACAAACGGTGAGAACGAACTAGCTATACAAAAAACACTTATATAAACTACCTATCCAGACCATTATGAATAACAAACAACACTATCAGCCCACACCATTATTAACAAAATACTACCCAAAGCCCAAACCAAAATCCCATATTCATCGCAATCTATCACCCCCAGAATCCGGCGAGATTAGCCATCATCAAGTTCAATGATCAGAACACCGGTCAACTAATCGTCCCCGACGCACCCTCACAGCCCATTTACTCACCTCGTAAACTCGCCACCACCACCACTAGACGCCGACGACCACTAATGTCACCATAGAAAAGGCCGGTAAAGGTATGGACCACCGTCGTCGATTCATTTCTGGTCGCCGCTTATGAGTCAATGAGTCAATACCACACTTCATCCTCTTTGACGCATCAGAAAACTCTAGTGTCATGCCGACGGAGCACCAACAATATCCTGACCACCTTCGTTGGTTTCCCATTATTCAATGTATCTACACCAATTATTGATGTATTTAACCACTAATTTTGTTTATCTTAACATAGATACACAAAATTAATCACTAGGTGCATAGAAATTGGTTCCAGATACATCAATATAGTAACCAGGTATATCAATTTCATAACTCAATAACTTACCTCTAAAAAATATCTAATGCATAAAATCAATGAGTTGTGTTATCTACTCCGACAATTGAACTGAAAATTAACAAATTACAACATTAAATGAACAAAATATCAATAGGAAAGAGGACAAAGAGTAGTCGTTGTAGTATTGTAGTAGTAGTAACGATGGCTGACTAAGTTGAGATGTCACGAGTGACTGAGTCGTGATATCGAGTTGAGTGGTGCGACTTATCATACCAGTCGAGATCCTATCAAGAGTTGCATCTGGTGCTAAATGGTGTATAGGTTGGCCACCGAGGTCGTCGACGACGATTGTTATTTGTTAGGCAGAGGTGGTGCGACTTGTTGAATTGATTTTATGGGAGATCAGATTTGAAGTAAAGGCGAGATCGGATTGTGGTCGTCTCTTCGCCGGCGCCTTGATAATGGTGGTCTGTGTCGGAGCTCGGGTGTGGGCGATGAGGGGTGGTTGCCGGAGTCTGGTGGTGGTAGATGGGTGTGAATGAGATTTGGGTTTGGGTGGTGTGTTACTGTCGTTATAATTGGGATAGGGAGTTGTTGTTATTGTTCTCACCGGATCCTAAATCTATATATATATATATATATACATATATACATATATACATATATATATATACATATACATATATACATATACATATATATATACATATATATACATATATATACATATATATACATATATACATATATATACATATATACATATATATACATATATACATATATATACATATATACATATATATACATATATACATATATATACATATATACATATATATACATATATACATATATATATATATATATAGGGTAAATTGATAATCACTACCAAGATAAGTCCACTTTTTCACAATCACTACCAACATAAAAAAAAAAGTTTCATAATCAATACCACAAAACCACCTCCGATCTAAAAACACTACCATTTTGTCGGAAAACCTCATTAAAGACGAGAATTTCAAATTTCCCTCCAAAAGTCATGTTTTTTATCCCCAACTACCCCTCCCCTGTTAATTAAAACCTCCATCTATCCTATTCTATTCATCCATTGTCCCTAAATCTCTAAAACGCCTAACCCATCACCTCTTGTTCCCTTCTTCTCTCTTCCCTTCCCTTTGCTTATTTTTTCTGGTTAAGGTATTCCACTCCCTGTATCTTATCAATTTTTGTTATCTACAATTCTTTTTATCCTCTACTACACTTACCCATTCTCATCTCCCTTTTTATTTCTTGCTAAATCTGGGTTTCATTGACATTTATTATGCTTACCCATTTAATTATGTTCTATTAATTTGATTTTAGCATTGTTATTTGTTGCAAAAACAGGATGGAAGGTGATAATAAGCGACCTAACTACAAGTGCCATTTCCGGGTTCCACCTGCTATTACCAAGTCATGGACTAGGGATAACCCAGAAAGACATTTCATGACCTGCAAATTTTGCCATTGTGATTTCTGGAGATGGTTAGATGGTGATCAAAGCGAGTGGCAAAGAAATATTATTAACGAAGTTATGTTGGACAAGCAGATTTTGATTAGTGAGAAAAAATTGTTGAAGTCTGAAAATTCTCATTTAATGGAGAACAATGAGAAACTCAAGGTTGAGAATGCTTTACTTAAGACGAAAATTATGGATCTTGAAAGAGAGATAGTATTACCAGTTCATGAAGCAAGGGGCCACGACATGAAGGCAAAGACAGTTTATGTTCTTTCTTTAGCCATTGTTGTGTTGTTGTTGATTAAGTTTAGTACCTAGTATGTTGCTAGTGTAAGTCATTTGATTTCTAGTTTATTAGTAGTATGTTGTTAGTGCAAATTATGCCATTTTCAAGTATAGGCATAATCTGCCATTTCTAAGTCCTGTCATATTCTGCCATTCTCAAGTGTAGGCATATTTGCCATTTTCAAATGTAGGCATATTCTGCCATTTCCTATGTGTTGTACTCAAATATTGTTAAAGCAATGGAAAGCAATGTTTTTCTATGATTAACATTTCAAAGTTGCATCATTCATAATAATCCCAAAATGGATGCAATCCATCATTCATTAAAGCTCCATACATCATACTACATACTAAATTAAAGGTCCATACATTAGACAAGATACTAAGATCAGACATTACAGTCACTGCCTATTTGTACTCCCATCAAAGCCTAACTGTCTCCTACCCTTCTTAGTCTCACATAATCTACTGAAAGCATTGTTGTCCCCTCTAATCTGTGGCTGATGTTGAATTGGTTGGCTTCCTCCATGAGTTGATTGTTGACTTGGTTGGCTACCTCCATGACTTGATTGTTGACTTGCTTGATGTTGGCTGCCAGATGCTATAAACTGAAGTACCTCAACATCATGTTGCTTTTTTGCCTTCCTCTTGTCAACTAAGGCCCTTACTTTTTTAGTCCACTCAAAGGTGGGTCTTGGCTGTTGTAGGGGAGCCTTTTGAGTGTTCATACAGGTCTTCACATTATGGCCTAATTCTCTACATTTTCCACAAGTTCTTTGCATTCTTGGTCTTTTAGCTTGCTCTGTACTAGTCCCCTCACCAACTTCTCTCCTTCTCTTTTTGAGGCTAGGTCTACCTGGAAACTTCCTATATGGAGGAGGTAATAGGAGTTCCATATGCAGCTAAATACTTGTCTTTTGTGTATGCTTGATGAACATAATCCTCATAGGTGGCCCTTTGATGGTGGATGGCAGCAATTGCATGTTGGCAGGGAAGCCCACATAACTGCCAATGACCATAACTACAATTTTGTGATGGCAGATCCACCACATATTATTTGCTCATGTACTCAACCTCGAAAGAATCATCAGAAGATGCATATACATCACAACAGTTAGCCTCATCCATAGCCCACTTCAGAAACTTCTCAACATAGGACACCAGCTTACAAGTATAACCATTTACACCTTGTCTTTTCTCGTAATGTCTTTTCATGACATATCTCCTCATCCACTCCATCATTGTTAATATTGGTTTATCCCTAACCTCCTTCAAGACAGAGTTGAAACTCTCACACATGTTATTTGTTAACATGTTTGATTTGCAACTTGTGTTGAATGCACGTCTACTCCAGTGAGAGGCTCCTATTTCATTCAAATAGGTGTATGCTCTTGCATTTAAAAATTTGATCCCATTCATTTCAAACTTAAATTCTGCCTGTGGAGTCAATAATAGTAGGTTGTTAGCAATTTACATGTGACATTCATAGATTATAAAGCATCAGAGAGTTAAATAGTTACCTTTGTTGATGCCCTAGCTGCTTTCCAGAAGGCTTCTTTAAAAAGTATGCCTGGGAATTGGACTTTGAAGTTGGCCCATATATGTCTCACATAAAATATGATGTGAGCTTTAGGAGTAACAACATTGAATGCTTCTCTTATTCCCTTTTGTTTGACTGACTTTATTGTGATGCCCAGTCCTGCTTCCATGCCAAGATCTTCCATAAGCAACCTCAAAAACCAACACCAGGTCTCCCTATTCTCAATTTCAACAACAGCCCATGCAACTGGGTAAATGTTGTTGTTACCATCCACTACTACAAATCCAGACAACCACAACGGCCCTTTAACAATGCTTATTCACAAAAATCACCATAAGACGTAGAATGGATGGCGCAAATTTTACTAAACTTAATTACAACGGTCATGTGTTGTTAACCGTTGTTATTGGTTTTAACAACGGGTCAAACTTGCACAACCGTTGTTAGTATAAAAACTAATAACAACAGTTTACTCTGTAATACATTATAACCGTTGTTAATAATTTGGCGCAAAATTAGTGAAAAGTAATTACAACGGTTATATTAAAACCCGTTGTTAATACTTTTTAACAACGGTTTTCTAAGGAACTGTTGTTAATATATTATCTAATGACAACGGTTATATGTGTAATAACCGTTGTCAATACTTTCAAGCAAATACCACAGTATATACAACACAAACACAGATCAACTACCGGCCACAAACACAAACACAGCAAACACAAACATAAACACAAACACACAACCACACTCTTTCTCATCGTCTCTTTCTCATCGTCGCTTTATAATCTCCGTCACTGTTGTTGTCATCGTCTCTTTCTTTCTCTAATTATCAGGTAAATATCTATCGCTATGGTTTTAGGTTTTGTCATCTCCGTCATTATTGTTCTTTCTCTAATTATTTTATTTGCATATGTTTTTCTCGATCATTGTTCTTTCTCTAATTATTATTCGCTTAATTATTTTTGCAGCGTTTATTAGTAAAACAAATTAAATAAAATAAAACAAAGAAGATGATGGAGAGGAATGCATAAACTTAATTAATTGACATATATACATAAACTTATTTCATTGCTAAAAGTACAATTCTTAGATGTTCATATAGGAATGCATTCTCTTCTATGATATTCATCCTATCCTCCTTTGCTATTTGGAGGTTTCGTTCCGCAGATGCAATATCGTCATATAGCTGCATTATCTGCGGCTCTAAAAAGCCTTTTTTTTTTGTGTCCTTGAGTGCGATCCGAGCGTCCTCAAGGTAGAGCCTGTACTTCCTCTCGATTTACAGCTAGCGGCGTATGAAACTTTTGTTGTACTCGGTCATAATGCATGTACAACTAATGGTATCATTCATTGTTGAAGGAAGTTTGGAGCTTATTAGGTTTTAAAGATTTAGGGTTTGGAGTTAAGGGTGGAGATAGTGATATAATGGATTGGTTATTGAGATAGTGGAATGAATTTATACTTAGTAATATGTCGTTTGAGTTGTTTTTTAATTAATATGTTTAGGAAATGTGCCATATCCTGCTTCAAATCTTATAAACCTTCTCATTCCATATATTGTGTCCTTTCATATGCAGGGATTTGGCAGTAATAATGCATGCATCGGAAGCATATATAATTAGGGGCAGTAATAATGCATGCATCTAGTAATATATACTTTTTTGTTTAAATCAACAACAACGGTTATTTAAAAAAAAACCGTTGTCTTTAGTTATAATAACGGTTTTTTTATTATAACCGTTGTCTTTAGTTATAATAACGGTTTTTTTATTATAACCGTTGTTATAACTTTCCCACCAAAAATTAGTCACACTTTCCACAACGAATGTCTCGTAACGACAACAGTTTTTAACCGTTGTTAATAGTTTTCACAACGGGTTTCTTAGAAAAACCAACCGTTGTTAAAACCTTTAACAGCGGACGCTTTATCAACGTCCGCTTTTTAATATAACAACGGTTTTTAACTGTTGTTATAGCATGTATCTGTAGTAGTGATCCCAACAGCAACTAAGCATAAACCAGGATATGCCCCTTTCAAAAGGAGCCATCCACACCAATAATTGGTCTACAGCCATTTAAGTATCCTTCTTTAACTAGTTTGTAGCAAATGTACATCCTTTGGAAAAATAGAGGTGGTCTTTCAATGTTGTCAACAACAACAATAGCAGTTGAACCTGGTATGAATTTCCCTACTGCTGAAACATAATCCCAAACCCTCCCATACTGATCTGAACAATTCCCATAAATAATGAGTTTTGCCCTAGCTCTTGCTAACCAACACAATCCATATTTCACATCAACACCTAAATCTCTCTTTATCTGTTTTTTCCACAGACAAATCTTGAGCTTAGGATCTAACCTCCAATCCTCTAGATACCTCTCAGCCAAATACTCTGCACTCACCTTCTTATTGACCCCCCTTAAACACACACTTATGCTTTAAATCTACTGTCCTAATCTGCCATATACCAGTACTGCCCATTGCAATTGCATAGATAGTATATGTACACTTTCTAGTAGAATTACAAGTGCACTTACCAAAGTTTGACCTCTTTGTGTTCCACTCACTCATACACTTGTGTCTGCAATAAGTTGTTATTCTTTTTTTACCATTATGCTCATAATAAAAGTCATACCTATTCTCTATAGCATGATGAATAAGAGCCTTCTTCAAAGAATATTTGTTAGGAAACCTCAAACCCTGCATCAAAGACACTTGTTTTTTAAAATCAACCTCAGGGTTGAACATTGGCCACTTCTACTTATCTTCATCCTCAGATCCATCTAAACTCCTTAATTCATCATCATCGTCAAGAAAGTCTTCTTCTCCAATAATTGGATCCACATCCTCAAAACCTCTAACCACCCTAATATTTGACAAAGACTTGTCAACCTTATCAATTAGAGACCCCTCTTCAATAGCCAGGAATATGTCTTCTGTGCTCAAATCATCTTCTCCCAAGTTGAAATCTATATCAAATTCATCATCAACAGAATCCACATCACTCACTTCAAATTCATGTTCCCATTCCTAATCTACTTTCTTTGCTTTACCTTTCTTCAATCCCTGCTTCTTTCCCTTACCTTTCTCTACTTGCTTCCCCTTTCCCTTATCTTTCTTAACTACCTGTTCTTTTCCCTTACCTTTCTCCACCTGTTTCTCCTTTCCTTTATTTTTCTCAGCTACATGTTCTTCTCCATTACCAGTATCCACTTGCTTCTCCTTTCCCTTATCTTTCTAAACTTCTTTCCTCTTAACTGTTTCTTTAACCACTTCCTGCCTCATCTCATTACTCTGTGCCCTTATTCTTGGTATAAGTTTTCCCTTACCCTTTCCTAAGTTATCATTGAATACATCAGGTATGGGGTGATTTCTTGGACTTTTCCTTGTAGGTGTACAAGAGTTGAGATTGGAAATAGGAGATTCAGGAGAGCAGTTGACAATGGTTATGCTATTGCTGCCTGTAATAATCTCGTGAAATCTAGGACTTTTTCTTACATGTGTGGATGGACTGGGCTTTATTTTTGATGGAGCTTTTGAATCTGGGGATGGATTTTTGGGTAAAGGGGGAGTATGTGAAGTGGAGGCATCTTTTGTCCTTAAAGTAATATTCTTTGGGACCACAAATGTGTTGAGATACAAATCCACCATATTTAATTTATCCCTGGACTTCAATACCTCAACCATATCCTCATCCTTAGCAATTACAGCCCTACCATTTGTCAAATTCTTCACAAACCGTCTATAATACAGTATATGTTAGGATTCATTAATCTTATTAGTTTACATATTCATATATGAATTAATTTATTTAGTCATAAAATAAATACACGATCTTATGCATGCAAACATAAAACAAAATAGAGAAGAAATCGTCAATCTTACTTTGGGATTTCGGATTTTTGGGCACCAACAAGATCTCCTTCTTATTAGTTCTTGAGCTTTCCAACAATGGATGAACAAGGTTCAAATTAAAACCTCTCCCAAAAGCATATACCCAAGGAATACACTTAATAACTAATATTATTATGAACTAGTAATAATATTAGTCTTACTTAAAATTTGAACACAAAATAAATTTTGTTCTCTTGTATTTTTCGGCCAAGAGAGGAAAGATTTGTGAGGTTTTTATTTCTCTAAGTTTTTCCACAAATTGTAGAGAGATTAAATTTTCTAACACTAGAAAATATTAGGTAAAGTAGAATGAATAATTATAGAGGAAAAACCCCTTGGCTTTTCTCACGCAAAACCGGTTGGAGGGGGGGAGTAGGAGCCAATGCATGAGCTTTTGTTCTTCTCAAGGTAAACTAGGCATGCAAGGCTAGGAGTATGGGTAATCATTGTGTTTTCCATTTAAAATAATCAACACAATTTATCCACTAATACTCCCTCCAATTTTTCGCACATTTAACATAAAATGGAAGGTCCATTTTATTTTGTCATTTGTCAATTATGACATATGTGACATGTTACTTGACATGTGAAATTGTAATGTATTTTTAATATTTTAAAAATCAACATACTCATAAAATATGTCATATACAAAATCGACTAGTAATTCGTAATTACTTGTACCAAAACGGTTTATCAAATTATAAATTACAACGTCTTGTATTTATAATAAATTATTCATTCAAATTGAATTGTTTCGTAAACAATAATTTTATCCAAGTAATAAAACAATTCGATTACTTAGACCGTATCTAATTTAATCGAATTTCAATAAGACACGTTAACTTTACTCACAAACTCATCCGTCAATTTTAAGCAATTTAATTAACTCGTATCGGCATACGATTAATTAAATAATCAATTAAGAGTATTTCCCTATAGGTATGACCTAAGGGGATCAACTGATCACCACCGCCGCACGACAAAGAATGTCAAACTCTAGTCAGTCAATCATTACCGATATGTGTGGACCAGTTGACTGTAAAATATTACATCCCACATGTATTCTTAAAATGAGATTTAAACATGTGATCATTATGATCGACAGTTGTGATCGCATTATTGTCGGAGGACACTTATTCCAACAATCTCCCACTTGTCCTCGACAAGTGTGCGTCGCCAATTCTCTTTTCCTATTACTATCTCCCACTCAATGCAAGGTGTCATTCAGGTCGTAGTTGCTAGGTATCATATCGAGAGTGGTTTCCTCGATCTGGAGAATAACTGATTGACCGGAGTTATCTACCATAGATACCTTCCGAGCGTGGCCACGCATTTCCAGTTCATTACTCCTCGAGTGGCCCTGAGATATTGTTTTAACCCTGACAAGGGGTGGACAATTCATATCGCACTATTCCCTTCGACTAGCCAAAGCCATCATAACCCAAAATATGCCCATTTGACCCCATTTACGAAGGTCACAGTAACATAAATCAAAGTTAATCTGAAACTGTGCCACCTTAGGCGAACAGTCTTTAGTCAAAAGAATCGACTCATTAGAATACTATAGTAGGTCTCGCCACGACCAGGCTTTATAAATTTGCCAGAACTCTATAAGCGGTCATAAGGCCCGACAAAGTGTTCCTAACAGTCTGCCTATATGATCGACTAGTCATCTCACATGACTCTATGGCACTTGAACTTGCCATCAATCGCATCACACTCTAGTCACGTCAAGACGTCACCTCATACAAGTGACTATGGGCAAATACCATGTTAATCCGGGTTCACTTTAACGGGGTTCAATATTATCTCTACAACCCGTTTGGATGTAACAAAGTATAAAAGGAGTTTTTTTAGATTTTAAAAACTCGAACGACAAATGTGATTATCACATATGAATACTCAATACCAGATTACTACTTCATATTTTCATAATCCATTTTCATCTTATATGTAGTTGTTCATCTCAATGCAATTGAAATGACATATGACATGACTCATCATGTTAAGCCTATGAGAAGGCTTTGGTTAGTAGGTTTTATCAACTTCTTGTACCTTACTCAACCTTACTATATACTCGTTTTCCTTTATAATGTATACATTTTCATTACAAAACTTTCTCAGTACGTGTCTAGATCCAATCTAGACATAAGCTCTCTAGCCTCAGAATAGCTCCCACTGTTTTCACAGTGTGTGGGATCCATCCTCTTGCATATCTCATGATTCTTCATTGCCTAGAACAATTCTAGCAAATTCATTTCTTAAATAATATAGCCACAATGGTTCCTTAACCATCTTTAGATGTTTTGAATACGGTTTTTGTCCGAAACCTTATACAATCTCAACAGTCATTAGTGTAAGCCCTTACACAAATTAGTGAATTGCATCAAAACACTTAACTTTACACCCTTAATGCTTCTACAAGCACTTAAGGATAATCTATATGGCTACTAGGTAACTATTACTTAAATTCGATTTGAAACAATTCATCATACTCAAAGTATATGAAGCGTTATACATCATTACTCATTTAATTGATCCGGCAGCGGAAGCAAATGGAAACAATCAAATATGTTCAACTCGATTGAACTAATCATGAATCTTATCAACATAAGACTTATTATTTGATGCTAACATCATATAGATTTTTCTCCATAAATCCAGATATTATAGATGTATTATATTTCTCCAAGTCTTAAATCATTCCCAATGATCAATATGTCATCCACATATTAGACTAATTAAAATTTCCGTAACTCCTACTAAACTTCATGTATAAACACAACTTCTCGACTTATCGAGAAAAGTTTTATAACATGATCAAAACATTGATTCCAACTCATTGATGTCCTACTTAATACCCTCTCTTAAGTTTCACATTATCTTAGGATTGCAAGAATCTACAAAACTCAAGACATGTATTGAATACATTCCTTCTAATTGAAGAAGTGGGTTTTAGATTCACTCGCTATATGTATATCATCATAATGAAACACAATCCCTAAGAAGATCCAAATAGACTTAAGCATTTCAACTGGTGCAAAACCCTTTGCCACCAATCAAGCTTTGATATCTAACAATTCACTTGGAATTTTTTTCGGATTTTCATGGCTCTAAGCCTTGTATTGAGTTGTGACTTAAACACTCTCATATAAGTCATATATTCATTACTTTTCAGAAGTAACTTGAATCAAACAATTTCTTTGTAAGTTGTAAGCTCTTTACTTTCTTAAAAGTAACATGAATTCATCATCTTCAACAAGTGATGAATTTAACCTCCTAGGTTTCGAAGAAACAACTTAAATTGTCCCAAGAAAAACAGTTTCTTGCGACATACAATTGTTGACACAATCCTTTTGTGAATTTGTCCCAAGAAAAATAGTTTCTTGCGACATACAATTGTTGACACAGTTCTTTTGTTGCTCTTGAATAATTTCTCCCACTCTGTCTTCTAGAAATAAACTTGTATTCTAGAAAGACAGCTTCACGAGCCACAAACTCGTTGTACTCGTGATTATAATAAGGAAAAATTGAGCATTTGTTTCTTTTGAAAACTTACAAACATGGTACCCTACCATTTCATATCTCATATGATTCGTTTTAGATTTAGTGAAAAAATAATTTAGACAATATGATAAAATCCCCAAAAGGATCAAGTAACTCAAGTAACTTGATTAAAGTCCAAACCATATCGAATAGGGTTTCATTTCTTTACACACATTATCCCATAGTGAGTGCTAAGAGAGATTCACTTGTGATACTATATCACATTTTCTTTGGCTTATATCAAAGTCTTCACTTTGATAATCCCATCACGACTAAATCGTGATTCTTGGAACTCTTTGAACTTCTTCAAAGATTTCTTTATTTACCTTATCAAGTGAACACATTACTGTCAACTTAAATCGTTGGTAAAATAAAATGATCAACCTATTTTGGATCAATGATATACATCCTCGATCTCCTTTTCAACCAAAGGTACGAGACATCTTGCTTTGAATACAAGATACGCATATACAGTAAGATTAAAAATCTAATGGTTCCAAGAGTACTCGATAACTCTTTGCGTTCATCATTCCAGAATTTAAGGTTTAATCTTGGGTTACCAATTTGAGTCTTGCATCATCTACAAGATGTATCATTCTAGTTTGGTTTAGAATATAATCACCTTGATTATGGGCTAGCCATACATCAAATCGTGGTGTATAGGGTCACCAAAGTGAAACCTCTTTTGTGTCTTAACAAGTTTATATTCTTATTTAGAGCTTATTCACTTAATAGTCATAATTAAGGTATAAATATAAACCCAAAACTAGATTTTATACAATGATTCTGTCTCTCGACATCATTATTGCTAGTCGTCATATTCTAATCATCCTATGTATCAAATACAATGATGAAAACCTCCACTGGTTTCTAATATTGACGAAGTAGTACTAGCAAAATTTATGTTAATCAAATAAACATTTAAAGAAGAAGGTCCCATTAGATGTCCCACAACTAACTTGCTGATTCTTCAATAATTTGGGGTAGTTTCCTTTCTAGCGTCCAACAATTAAGACAATGGAAACTTTATCGGTCGGGATTGATAGGTTTAGTATCGTTATTCTCAATAACTTTACTTTTACATACCATTACCTTGTATCAATTCCATTCTAATTTTACTTCTTTAAACCTCATCCTTTTCTTAACGGTTTAAGAGAATGCTCCCACTCATTTCAATGAGTCTTTGCTAAGAGAAGCAAAATTGAAATTCATGAAGACTACTCTTCATTCGTTTGTTTAGTCTTAAAACTTTCATTGAAGTGGTTGCGGAATTTTGGTCAATTACGATTTCCAACAAATCTAGTTACCAAAATGATTTAACGCTTCAAAGTACTTAATTCGATTAAGCACATGAAAAATAATCCATTGTAAGTAGATATATTAGTCAAGAATCAAAAACCCTTTTGATCATGAATAACTTTCATCTATACTCTTCACAAGAGATCCTTCCAATGGATAACACGAGGTTTTAAAAGAAAATTCATATTTGTCTTTAGTTACGATGTTTTAATGGAGATTTGAACTAAAATCGAAATGATATCGTATATTATTTGAGGTAAAGAATTAGAACAATGTGATTAACGGAATAATGAAAACAAAACATTTATCGTTATAATAATACTTGTAAATAATTTAACAAGTAAAGCATTTACATAGTGACCTCTACCCAACTATGATAAATGATTCCAAGATCCAAATTCATATTAACTTGGGCACGCTTTGGCGATACAACCCTCATCAATATAACTCGGTGGATTAACTCTTTAATCGATTCTACTTTTAGAACTCTTGGTCGATAAAATTACATTAATATTTATCTTTAGCCCAAAACACATCCAGCTATGGTCGAGAATACTTTTGTTGAGTTCAACCCAAATTTCGAATAAATGTGTCCATGACCCAAATCCACATTAACTTGGGCACGCTTTGGCGATACAACCCTCATCAACATGAATTCTGTGGATAGACATTTATCACCCACTTTCCCTACGTAACAAGGTTTGTACCCCGGTTTGGCCGAGCGCACTCCCTCGCAAAATAGGTTTTCATGGTTTCTAATTTTTGGTAAGGCTAAGTCTCAATTGTTTATTTTAGCGAGAGGTCATGTCAATTTATTATCTATCACGTTTTAAGTGAACTAAAGCGGTGAACTACGATAATTGTAATTGACGCGGTCGATAACCTCGATTTAAAATGCATGTTTAGTTATGGCGATTTAGCGATGCATGCAACATATAAATAAAATGCAAAGCATAAAAATAAAATCCTAGTATGGCCTTCCTAAAATAGTAAATCTAATAAACTATTACATATTCGGAAACCAACTCCTTTGGTCCCTTGAACTTCGGTCTTGGCACGCATCTCGAGACAACACTTTCTTTGATGGACCGCCTTCTCGAATGGCATCGTCTTCAAGGAACTCCGGAATAATTAAATTACAAAATGAATTACATAATTTCCTATTATACATTTGTAATAAAATAAAATAAATCTATTAGATTAAAAAACGGTGATACGAGATCACAATAATTACAACCGAATCGATATTCCCATACATTTCGGGTAATACCAATTAAAAACTAAGGCCATACTAAGTAAAATTACATAATTCAAAAATTACATAAAATTAAAATATGACAATCATAAATAAAATGCAGCATTATAGTATTTATGAACATGCTAAATTTTATGCTAAATCGCCTTTAAAGAGCCAATATCGTATATTTTATCGGTTTTTATGGATTTGCGTGATTATAACTTGTTAAAATCACAATAATTACATAAATTCATATTTATGTACAAGTTAATTACCCTAACCATCTTAGGACTCAAAATTTAGTCTCCACTAACATTTTGACAACAATTAAACTTGATTTCTTAATATTGTTCATAAATGGACCAAAAAATACAAAATTATGCTATAAACTTCAAATTAAATTATAAAAATTTCAAAATTTGAAATTTAAACTCATGAACATTCTGGAAAAATACCATGACACTCATAATATTTAAAATTTAGGTTAAAAATTTCGAAAATTTATCGAGAAAAACAATGTTGCGGTTTATCGGTTTTAACAAATATGACCATTAAACTATGAGAAAATTTATTTTTATCAACTTTTCACTTTTAGATCTGAAATATATGATAAAATGCAACATGTGACGTTTTTCCTTTAGTCATGACGTATGTTTTAGCATTATTACTAATTTTAGTCACTATTTATGTGATTTTTCATCAAAAATTCATAAATCATGCAAAAAGGCTTCACTATAGCCAAATATTTTACACACATCTTATAAAATTTCATGTGACAACATACTAAATTTCCATGAGCAGATTCGAAATATAACTCATATTAACCTATTTACCCATTTAAATATGATTTTAACATATAAAATTCATATTTCGAGCAAAACAACTTATTTTCACATGAAAATTTACAGGCCATCAGTAAATAATATATGTGAAAACATATCCAAAAACCACTAGAAAATTCGAAGTTTAGCTATTTTTCGTCCAAAAATGACATTTTTATCGTAAAAATCACATTTTAATGCCAATAATATATAAAATGAACAATAAAATCCATAAATAAAACAAAATGTCTTAAAAATCACTTAGGACCAGAAACTTTTAACATGCAAAGTTATGTTTAGGTTTATCTTCATAAATCCAAATTAATTAGTTTTGTATGTTAATCTTATAACTCGGAAAAACCATAAACCGATTTGCATGCAAACAACCTAAGGCTAATGATACCGCTTGTTAGGATTCATTAATCTTATTAGTTTACATATTCATATATGAATTAATTTATTTAGTCATAAAATAAATACAAGATCTTATGCATGCAAACATAAAACAAAATAGAGAAGAAATCGTCAATCTTACTTTGGGATTTCGGATTTTTGGGCACCAACAAGATCTCCTTCTTGTTAGTTCTTGAGCTTTCCAACAATGGATGAACAAGGTTCAAATTAGAATCTCTCCCAAAAGCATATACCCAAGGAATACTCTTAATAACTAATATTATTATGAACTAGTAATAATATTAGTCTTACTTAAAATTTGAATACAAAATAAATTTTGTTCTCTTGTATTTTTCAGCCAAGAGAGGAAAGATTTGTGAGGTTTTTATTTCTCTAAATTTTTCCACAAATTGTAGAGAGATTAAATTTCCTAACACTAGAAAATATTAGGTAAAGTAGAATGAATAATTATAGAGGAAAAACCCCTTGGCTTTTCTCATGCAAAACCGATTGGAGGGGGTGAGTAGGAGCCAATGCATGAGCTTGTGTTCTTCTCAAGATAAACTAGGCATGCAAGGCTAAGAGTATGGGTAATCATTGTGTTTTCCATTTAAAATAATCAACACCATTTATCCACTAATACTCCCTCCAATTTTTCGGCACATTTAACATAAAATGGAAGGTCCATTTTATTTTGTCATTTGTCAATTGTGACATATGTGACATGTTATTTGACATGTGAAATTGTAATGTATTTTTAACATTTTAAAAATCAACATACTCATAAAATATGTCATATACAAAATCGACTAGTAATTCCTAATTACTTGTACCAAAATGGTTTATCAAATTATAAATTACAACGTCTTGTATTTATAATAAATTATTCATTCGAATTCAATTGTTTCGTAAACAATAATTTTATCTAAGTAATAAAATAATTCGATTACTTAGACCGTATCTAATTTAATCGAATTATAATAAGACACGTTAACTTTACTCACAAAATCATCCGTCAATTTTAAGCAATTTAATTAACTCGTATCGGCATACGATTAATTAAATAATCAATTAAGAGTATTTCTCTATAGGTATGACCTAAGGGGATCAATCGATCACCACCGTCGCACGACAAAGAATGTCAAACTCTAGTCAGCCAATCATTACCGATATGTGTGGACCAGTTGACTGTAAAATATTACATCCCACATGTATTCTTAAAATGAGATTTAAACATGTGATCATTATGATCGACAGTTGTGATCGCATTATTGTCGGAGGACACTTATTCCAACAGTATAGGCATTATGTCTTTGCCAATTAACTTTTTAGCCATGTCGTATAGAAACCTATAACTCAATTTGTTTGAATAAACCTCGGGTATAAACCTTCTCTGGCCATTAACATACTCAGTTTTATGTTTTGCATATTAAAATTCACCCCCAGAGTGTAGTCTAATGCCCACTGTAAAAGGTGCCACATCCGTCATTCTAGATAAATCGAAAAGAAAAAAGGGTAAACTGATAAAAAAAAAATTATTGTTAACAACAGATAATCAATAACAATAAAGAAAATAAGCATAAATTATAGACCCTAAATTATAATAAACATAAAAAATGCATAAAGCATAAATTATAATCAAGAACAAATCAATATCAAAAACAACTCAGTAATAATCGAAGAAGATGGTGGATGGCAACAAAGGGTAAACGAAAATGCAATAACAAAAATTAAAGATGTATAATTAAAATAGATGAAGTGAATTTTACCTGGAAAAGACGAAGAACTCAGTAAGCAAGAAGGATTGAAGGATTGAAAGGGAATGGAATGATTTGGGGGATTAGGAGAGAGAGAACGCCATTTGAAGTTGAGGGAGAAGTTGATGCGTTTGAAAGTTATGTTAAAACAAGGGCAAACTGGTCTCTTTATTCATTAATTGAACAGAAAGTGTAAAATGGTAGTGCTTTTAGATCGGAGGTGGTTTTGTGGTATTGATTATGAAACTTTTTTCTGTTGGTAGTGATTGTGAAAAAGTGGAATTATCAAACAACGGTTTGAGTGATATATTTATGCAACTTCGATAGTACTACTAATTATGAGAAAGTTATGGACAATAAATCATTTATTTTAATAATCATAAATTAAAATTATTTATCAAAGTCATTTTAGGGAATATTAAAATATATAATTTTCGAAACATGTAATTTTAGGACGAATCAATTATAACTCAATCGAGATCTGGGTCAATTTCATGACTTAAGTTTCTGATCCTAAAAACCGTGCATTTCATATCAACTTTGGTATTTTGGGATACACTTATATGGTTGGGTCATTTTGACATGTCCATCGGATATTATATAAAATATGCTTTATCTTTGATATCGAGCACATAAAGTAATCACACATAGATAAATAGTCATTCCCAAATCAGCGAGCCTTTTTAAACACAAACCTCATGTTGAATACTTCATCCGCTTAAGTCAATTTCATACGCTTAATTACAATACACCTCACATATATTGAACAAATGTATATAATTTGCTTGAACATATGGAGTTCTTTAAAGCCACTATTATGATATGAATCATAGTAATAATAAAACAGCTAAAATTAGGAAACTAGAAAAATTATAGTACAAAACCCACACAAAGAGCCCCGTCACACACGCGACCCACACCTAGTCATCATCGACTCGCTAATGGTGCTGGCAAATTCGTCCCAAAATTACTATTCCGTCTTCATTATATGTCCTCTTAGCTTGCAAGTTTCATTGTGTTGTTGCCCAAAAATGAGACAACCCTACGCGCTCTTTCAATCCATGTTGGTCCAAAGTCAATATGGCCCACGTGATTCTTGTCCAATGTTATGGCTCTATATTTTCATGCTTTATATTTGGTCCTTTTGTTTGGCCCAAAATTATAATTATAATATGATCATGCCCCAAAGTCAACACTAAATATCAATAATACAATTAAGGGTTTTTTCATAACAATAATCCATCATATTGCTGGTCTGCAATAATCACTTCATTGTATCAATAATCCAATTAAATCCAATCTAAGCACCATACCTTCTAATAACGAACCAGCAGATATTTTTTAAAAGTTTATGTTGGAATATTTGATAGTTTTTGGGAAACCTAGCTGGTATATGTGAAGTTTATATGTAATATTTTCAAGTGATAAATCAAGAACTTGGTTTATTTGATACACTTAAACATCACAAAATATCAGCTGGTTCGTTATTAGAAGGTATGATGTTTAGGTTGCATTTAATTGTGATTATTGATAGGATGGAGTGATTATTGCAGACAACCAATAGGATGGATTATTGTTATGAAATAACCCTACAATTAACATTATAGAATGGAAATTAATACAATTAGACTTCTGTTTTGGTAAAAATTTACCGATTATGAATTAATTATGTGAGTGATAGTGATTAATCTAATGCCAATTACGGTTTGGATGCAATAATGACAATGAACGAATAAAAGACGAAATGAAAGAAAATAACACGGAGGATTTTTGGTGACGCGGAAAACTCGGTGTGGGAACAACCGCGGAGGGAGTCGTAATCCCACCAACTTTGCATTATAATCGAGGTTGAATACACAAGTAAGGAAATACAATGATTATTTTTGCTAATGAATTATTGCCAAGTGTAGACGGGAATTTCGAGAAGTGTTGTGTTGTTTTTTGCTCAAGTTCCGATGCCTTTGTATGTTGCTCTTCCCTTGTTTATATAGCTGCCAGAACCAGGCTTAGGGTTATAGAACTGCCCCCTGCTTCTGCTCCTAATTATCTGGTCAACTCCCATAAGAATAGGGGTTTGTTGTTAACCCAATCCATACTCTTCTTTGCACGTGTGTTTTACCACTTTTCAAGTTGTGTTTGTTTTGCTGTTGATGCTATGGTTCTCCATCCGCCACGTCATCGATCCTCTTACTTTTTCATCCGCCAATGAAAAGATGCCACCTCATCATGGATAAAAAAGTGCTATTTTTATCCCCAACAATTGCCCCCAATTTTCCTTCTCAGCCTCAAGATGGGGAGGGAAATTAGTCTTTCAGGCTCTAGATGTTATGTCGTCTGACATGTTGCTCTGCTTCTGCTTATTGTTGTACTGCTGCTGCTGTTTGACTTGTTGGACTGTTGCTGTTGTTTCTTTATTACTTCTCACCTTCTTTCAGGATCTGCTAGGCCTAAGGCTACACTTGCTGCGGTTCTGGCTCTGAGGGAGAAGAAACGTGCTGAAGATGCCTCCAAGCCAGCCGAGAAGAGAAAAGTTGGCCCTTCCTCTGCGTCTGGTATCCGTGCAAAAAGGAGATCTGCCTCTGGTTCAACCAAGGAGAAAGTTCCCATTGAGGTCACTCCTCTTGCTACGAAACCTCTTATTCCTGGATATGTTCCACCTCGTGGCTTTTCCTCCGCTTCTACGCATCCCCTACTTCTGAATCAATCCAACCCTGCTTCTGAGTCCCAACTCCGCTTCTGAGTCCACCCCTGCTTCTGAGTCTGCTGTCTCTGGGTCCCCTACTCCTGGGGGTCCCTCCGAAGTAGCACTCAGATTCCCAGGAGATTTCGGCTGGTCAAGATCTACACGAGACCCGAGTCTGCTTGGTCGGATGCTGTTTCCTGCTCCTAGGTCTGCTGAGAAGAGAAAGGCAGATTCTGCTTCTGCATCTGGATCCAACGCTAGAATGAGGGCCTACTACTGATTCGGCCTTGAAGTCTATTCCCAATGATATTACTCCATTCGCAATCATGCCCCCGGTCCCTGGGTTTGCTCCACCATTTGGCCTTGTTTTTGCCTCTGGAACTGTTCCTGTTTTTGGGTCTAACTCTGCATCTGGATCCCCCGCTGCTGGTGAATGATGGATCCAGCTGGTGGAAGCTAGGTCTAGCCTTCTCATGACTCTACTGTTTTGCGTCTGGTTGGCATATGTGATTCTGGTGCTGAGAACCTCTGGCAAAACTTGCTTGCGCAGTTTATATGCAGCTAGTACCTGAGAAATGTTAGTAATACAACCTAGGTGTATGCGATGACCTTCTAATGCATGATCTAGCGATCTAACTAATGTAGACATGTTATGAACTTATATGCCGGGAATGCAGTGTTTACCAATGTGTCGTGAGAATGATCATGTTTGAGCGTGTGTTGCGAGTGTCGCAGGTGTTCTATCGTTTGCTTTGTATCTTGCCGTTTCTGGCGTATTTTTGATTTATGCATGCACGTCGGTTTTTTGGCCATCGATGTCTGATTGCTGGCTAAGGGGTCTAGTACGCCCACTCGTTCAGAGAAGCCAGGCTTGCGTGGGTGCTAATGCATCGCGGGAGACTGACTGTCCCGGTTGTACGTGCTTAGCCACGGACACACGCCTTCTGTAGTAAATACAGACCCTGCCATATTAGTTTGTATTTTTATTCACTTGGCCATTTATTTGAAAGACATTAAAAAGGGAACTTCTTTACTTAAAATACTTAAAGTTTTTTACTAACTTAAGAAATTTTCGGAATCAGGAAATATCAGGGTCAGAATACATGTAGGGTCTTTTCAAAACCAGAAAATGTTGAAACTAAAGTGTATGCAGAAAATATTTTCAGAATCAGAAAATGCTGAACTCAGAATATATATGCAGAAAATTTCAGAACCATAAAATGTTAAATTCAGAAAAATTTTCAGAACCAGAAAAATATTCAGAGCCAGAGAATATTCAAAGCAAAATCTAGAACCTAGCTGAGCTGCATCTGGTAGGCTGAGTACCCGGTTATTGACCGTGCTGGTCGCTTAGGTGAAATACTTTTCAAGTGGATGATCTTCTAGGATTTGGGAACCATTTGTCCCTCTATAGTCATGAGTCGGTAGGCTCTATTTCCCACTTTATAAAGGGCCAGGGCGAAATGACTGGATGCAGAGGTTCCGCTGGCTGGTGGCTAACATGTGCGTGCCTCTGACAGGCGTCACACCTTTTTGCAAATTCTACAGCATCTTTGCGCATTGTGGGCTAAACGTATATCTGCCTCAGTACTTTATTTTATTGGACAGGCTCCTGCCCCCTGCATGATTTCCACATTCTCCACTGTGGAGAGCATGCAAAACAGCCTGAGGTTCTTGTAGATCCAGGCATCTGAGGTAGGGTCCAGCGAGGGATTTCCTTCTTTTTATCTGCTGGCAGGATGTCATTCTGCAGCCAGTCCAGATATGGTTTCCTCCAGTCTGGAGTATTTTCTTCACTTCTGGTGCTGCACAACACTTCTTCTTCCTGCTCAGGTTTTAGTATCGCTGGCTCCAGCACGTGGACAATTGGTATTGTGAAGATGGCTCCTGCTTTGAACGTAGCCCCCAGGATGGCTAGAGCGTCTGCTTCTGCATTTTGATTTCTCGGAATTTCCTTGATATTAAATGTAGTAAACCCGAGGGTCAACTCTTTTGCTACGTCCAGATTTGCCATCATCCTAGAGTCCCTGGCTTCATAGGAGTCATTTACATGGTTAACTATTAGTTTAGAATCACTGAAAACCTTGAGATGTCAGATCCAGAGTCAGCCTCAGACGCAGGACCATTTAGCCATCTTTCCCAACAATTTTGGTTTCCTCATGACAGTCTTAAGAGGGTAATTAGTTATAATAGAAATACTATGAGTCTCAAAATAAGGACGTAATTTATAGGATGCCATAACGAGTGCAAGGATGAGTTTTTCAAACGATGTGTACCTGGTCTCTGAAGGAAGCAGAAACTTACTGACGTAGAATACTGGATGCTGCGACCCCTCCTGCTCTTGTACTAGCATTGCACTCACTGCTGCTTCTGTGACTGAAGAACAGATACAAGAATAACGGTTCTCCTGGCTCTGGCTTTGACAGGAGTGACGGGGTGCTGAGATAATGTTTCAATTCATTAAATGCTTTTCTCATGTTCCTTTATCCACTTAAATATTTGAATCTTCCCTTGGGGGTAGGTCTGTGTCATCCTTCCCTTCTGTGCTTCCAGGCACCTTATTCTCGCTTCTGCTGTAGGGTCCTGGTCTTTCGTTCTTCTTTTCTACCGGGGCTTTTCTAGAGACTGAGTCTGAATCATAAGTGTATCTTATGGGTGCAGAGTCTTCGTCCAGCCTTATGACAGCAATTGCTTTCGACTGTATTGCCTCAAAGATGGTGCAAGGGTGTTTCGTCATGTCCTTGTAAAGATCTGAATCCTGGTGCAGTCCTCGGCGGAAGGCTTGTATGGCGGTTGCTATATCACATCTCGGAATTGCCACCTTCTCTTTGTTGAACCGGTTCAAGTAATCACGAGTAGATTCTTCAAACCCTTGCACTATCCGGTAGAGGTCACTGGTCTGCTTCTCTGGCTTTCTGCTGCTGGCGAACTGCTGGTTGAATGCATTAACTAGGTCGGCGAAGTTGGCTATACTCTTGTTGGGCAGGCCGACGAACCACTGCAGGGCTGCTCCAGACAAGGTTGATCTGAATCCCTTGCACATACAAGCTTCCTTTAAGGGCCCGGTCGCGGCTATCACCATTATTTTCTGCTTGTAGTAGTTGACATGGTTGACATGATCAAGTGGATCTGTGGTTCCGTCATAGAGTGTCATGGCTGGTGGTACACATCCTTTGGGAACATCAACGAGGGCTATGTCGTCCACGAAGGGTGAGTCTGCATAGCTATTGCGTGCCGCTTTCTCTAATGGACGTGCTATGCCTGGTATTTTGTACATCAGGTCTCTCAGCTCCTGGTACTGCTGCTTCAGCGAACTACCTGCTCCTGCAAGAGGGTTAGAAACAGGCGGGAAGGATCCAACAGGTGTAACTCCTAACCAGGGTCCTCCAGAAAATTGGCCAGACGCGGGATAACTTGTCACTGGTGTTGCACTGATTATAGATCATGGCTGCCATTCTGGTGTCTGCTGCAGGCCTCCGATCCAGGCTCCACTGGTTAATTGGCTGAGTGAGGGAACTGCTGTGTTGATGACAGCTCCAGATTGCCATCCGGATGTCTGGTGCATGGGTGTTTCTGCAAAAGGTGGATAGTCAGATCTTGACGGAGTGCTAAGTAGTGCATTACCTGGTGTCTGCTGCAGGCTGGGTGGGTTGTCAAATGACAAACATCCCAATCCTCTAGGCTCGACTGGTTCACTGGGTGCTACTCCTGCAAGGTCTAGTCTGGTGGCTAGTTCTGGCGGAATTGATCAACTTGATCCTCCATCGTTGGTCAGGTTCAGGGCCTCAGGTGCTGACGCTGGTTTGGGTTGGACTGCTGTCACGATCTGAGCAATCAGGTTCTGTTTATCCTTCCTCAGGTCCTCAACGGCCTGACGCAGAGTATCCATCCCCTGAATCATCACCTGCATCGGGTCAAGCACTGGAGGTCCTCTGCTTCTGAGAACTTCTGCACCTGATCCCTCCAGGGTCAGGGCTCTGGACGCAGCTTCATCTCTGCTGGGGCTGCTTTCCCTGCTGGATCTGGGCTGGCTGGGCGCGCCTGCTTCCTTGGGTACCTGCGGCGGTTTAAGAGGTAGAGGCGGAAGCATGGTTCTGGGTGACATGCTGACGGGAACCATCTAGCTGGATGCTGGAGAAGCGCTCACTAATCCTGCAGACGCAGGAGAAGGTCTTGCTCCAGAGGAAAGGGCTGACATGGTCTGGCTGCTGGATAGATTCTGGCTGGTTCCGGACATGGTAACGGCTGGTTCGATCTTGCGAGATTTGGCTATAGAAAATGATCACTATGCCCCACGGTGGGCGCCAAACTGTTTTGGTAAAAATTTACCGATTATGAATTAATTATGTGAGTGATAGTAATTAATCTAATGCCAATTACGGTTTGGATGCAATAATGACAATGAACGAAGAAAAGACGAAATGAAAGAAAATGACACGGAGGATTTTTGGTGACGCGGAAAACCCGGTGTGGGAACAACCGCGGGGGGAGTCGGAATCCCACCAACTTTGCATTATAATCGAGGTTGAATATGCAAGTAAGGAAATACAATGATTATTTTTGCTAATTAATTATTGCCAAGTGTAGACGTGAATTTCGAGAAGTGTTGTGTTGTTTTTTTGCTCAAGTTTCGATGCCTTTGTATGTTGCTTTTCCCTTGTTTATATAGCTGCCAGAACCAGGCTTAGGGTTATGTAACTGCCCCCTGCTTCTGCTCCTAATTATCTGGTCAACTCCCATAAGAATAGGGGTTTGTTGTTAACTCAATCCATACTCTTCTTTGCACGTGTGTTTTACCACTTTTCAAGTTGTGTTTGTTTTGCTTTTGATCATATGGTTCTCCATCCACCACGTCATCGATCCTCTTACTTTTTCATCCGCCAATGAAAAGATGTTATGTCATCATGGATAAAAAGGTACTATTTTTATCCCCAACAACTTCCAAATGTCCACTTATTTAAAAAAATACTCACCCAACTCGATACTTTTATATACCACACTAAACTTGTCTTATCAGATAGTCAACAACTTAGGAGTTCGAAGTATAGTTGTATAAGTGCATCGTACATTTCAAGAAGGATACATGGGTAAGAATTTGAATCTTGACTATGTTCGTTCATTATTACATTAACAAGTTACATTTATGGGTTTGTATACATGAACATGGAGATGCTAAACCACCACTGATTTCTAAGCTAATGTGCTATAAACTGGAGGCTACAATGTTACATTTGATACAATAATGTTGGGAAAGGAGATGACAAACAAATAATTACAAAATGGAAAATTGGTATTACAAGGATATATGGAAACATAATTAGATATGTTTTACAACAACATTTCACCATCTTAGGGTAAGAGATTTAAATAAAATTAAAGGACAAATAATAGTAAGTGTTTATTAATTCAAAATATATGCTAAATTGATTAATACGAGTATGCATTTAAACATTTACGGAGTAATTACAAACTTATTTAATATGTTTCTAAGCGATACCCATGAACATAATTACCCTAATTGCTTGTACTATCCACCAGGGGCTAGTATGTCTGGGACACGGAGGAGTATACGAGTCTGCAATACCGATCAAGAATTGACATTCTTCAAACGATGGATTTTTCGATGTTATGAGCCCGAAACCATCGAAAAAACAACTTTCCAAAGATTTTTGTTGTTGTTGATAGTAGTTGTTGAATGCGTAAGATGCTTCGCCCCCATCCCCTATTCGACTACATGAGCCGCCGGAGATTAGTGTTGTACAATTAGCCACGCTACAAGCCAATTTGGCATAGTTTGCCATTTTGGACACGTTTTTTGACGAATTTGCCATACACCAGATATGGCTCACATTTGCACACTTTTAACACCTTAACCAACCTTATTTTGCATGCTATTATATGGTCAATTATAGTCATTTTCTTAGTCAATTGTTTAATATATGCTTTCCTACTGCATTTTATATGTCTTGTAGGACAAGAGTTAAAAGAGGCAGAATTCCCGTCTTTTGTGCACATTTGGGAGTTATTTGACGACACTAGAGTCTTAGAATGAAGAGGAGACGAGATTGATGACCCGAGGTCGTTAGGAACGATGTTTAAAAGGAGCATGTGGAAGCATTGTGACTACAAGTCACCCTCAAGGAGTTGTGAAGTGTAACACCTCATTTATTTAGGAGCCTTTAGCAAGACATTCCTAATAAATTGGACTGTTACCATCTCGGTTGCCCGAGGTAAATGATACAAACTAAAACAAACCAAAGTACTTTAATAACTTAAACTGAAATAACGATTTTATTACAACATGATTAAACCCAACTGAAATAATAATCAATACAAACTCCGCAGTGGAAATAAAATAAATAGACTATTAATTAAATTGTGATGAACTAATTAAGTCAACTAGACGCCTAGGCCACGGTCAAGTCCTCACGCAATCTCATGCTCCCAAGTCAGCTAACTCAAGTACCTGTCAAATCTGCTCCTCATTATGGTTCATCACAGGTGTTCACGAATACACTGTCAACCACGATGTTGAGTAGGAAACTAAACAATGTATAAAAATAAAGCAACCTGCAATATCAATGATACACAAATAAATTCTATCACCACAATTCTGTTCACTTCACACCACGGCACACAACCACAAGGCACACATCCACTTCTAGACACACAGTCATACTCTTCTTCTAGACACACAGTCATAGTCCAGGACACAAAGTCCAATGGACACACAGTCCCGCCTCAGACACACAGTCTGGATACTCCTGGACACACAGTCCACACCAAGACACACAGTCTTAAGGACACACAGTCCCTCCTCAGGTCCACGGGCCTTCCACATCCCCGTGCCTGGCCTATACAATACTCATCTCATCTCATGCCAAGGAGCAACTCCCAAATCCACAACTGATGTGACCATAATTGGCGCATATTTAGCCCCCGAATTACCATTGTTTCCATGCTTTTTAGTGCCTATTTGGGTCATTTCTTATCTTTAGTTCTTTGTTTTGCATATTCTTTGAGATTTTGATCCCTTGGTAGGAAAGGAGTAAGAATCTTGCATTTTCATGGCAAAACGAGGCTAAATTGATTGTATTCAATGACCAAGCATCAAGAAGAGACAAGACTAGAAGGCCTTTGTACATATTATAGTAGAAGAGCAATGTTGAGAAAGGATCCTTGCGTCCCCAAGGAATTTATGAAGAAAAGGGAAGAAAGGAAGAAGAATTGACGCTGACCAACAATCCGAACGGATTGCAGACAATCCGTCCGTCCAGCCTCAACAATCCAAGCGTCCCTCCTTGGAATCCGCTCGGATTCCCCCTCAACAATCCGAACGTCCCTCTCCTGAATCCGCTCGGATTGCCCAGCCCAATTCCGGCCGTCCCGACTCTAATCCGCACGGATTTCAGTACAGCACGGATTTCATTCTTCAAGCTACGAAAAGAGAAGCCCTTCTCTCAGAAAATACCGGGTCCTCCTTGCTCAACTTAAAAAGTGTAATTACTAGTTTAGCCCTTAGTTAACCCTAATGCATCCTCCCTAATTTTCACTATAAATACCCCATTAGGCTAATTAGAGGAGCATGTTCTTCTTATCAATAATTAGTGTAGTTAATATCAATCAAATCTTTCTTCAATATTGTAATCAAGTATTAATCAAGTTTTAATCCAAGTTTTAGTTCTTTAATCTCTCTCTTGTTCTTCCTTTATTTTGGGTAATTGAAGATTATTTGGGTTATTATTGGGAGATTGACAACCACTCAATCTAGGATTCAAGTACTTCTATTATTCTTGCTTTATTATTGGAATCATTAGTAGGTATAATCTCTTAATCCCTTTTTAATTATTGTTAATTACTTTCATTTATTCATCATGTTTCATTATGTTAGTATGATTGACAACCTTTCTAGCATGATCAACATGATAATGAGTGAGTAGTCTCTTAGCTAGGGTTTAATGGGTGATTAGGGAAACCAACATGGGGAATGATTCATGCTTAAATCAATATGCTTTCATATCTTATTTGCTTGCTTGTTTTGATCTTAATACATGCACATGTTATATTTGATGAAATGCTAAGCCTATGAATCCTTGCATTTACTATCATCTTCTATCTTTTCAACTTGACTTGTAAGACATAACCCAACTCGAGTCTTGTTAGACCATGCATGTGTTGAGTAGGAAAGATTAAGTCGACTTGTAGGTGTTGTACAATCTAATCGATTCGGCTCCGGGACCCAAACTTTCCTAGGATTGTAAGATATAACCCAACTCAATCCATCACAACAATAATTGCTTGCTTATAATTTGAGAACATGTTTGTATGATCATATCCCATGATTTCCCTATGAACCCATAACACCCTAGTGCCTTTAATCAATTGTTTACACCCCTTATTCTATTCATCTTGCTAGTTTATTTTCATTGCTATTTTAGTTTAGTGACCTTCTACACCAACTCAATTTGTGACACCCCTAGACACTACTAGTTACAATAGAATTCTCATTTCAATACCCGTCCCTTGGGATCCGACCTTTACTTGCCTCTTTACTAATTGTAGAGTTGTTTGTGGAGTATAAATTGTGTTTTGTATCGACCATTGACCAACGACCACATATGCTTAATTGTGAACACGAAATGGCCTCGGTCAACAACATACAATAATAATGACATACAATAAGAATGACAGTCCCAACATTAAAATTTAACCAATATTATATAAGACAATGACACAAGATAGAAATTCCAGCAAGACAATAAAAGATCGTCGTAAACAGTTAAACTCATCCTTCACCAATACGCCACAACATACATTTAATCCATCTTTTAACAATAACAGAAATAAAATAAGTAGGGAAACTAGTGAACTGGATTTATGTGAAGGCAGACAGGCTGTGGATTAAATGGATTGACAGTGTGTATCTCAAGGGGAAAAGCTGGCATGAATTCAAACCTGCAAGTGACTCTACCTGGACCTGGAAGACTATCTGTAAGGTGAAGGACCTAGTTAAGCAAGGCTTCATTGATAATAAATGGGCTCCTCATCAAAAAGGCTACACCATTAGACATGGATATGAATGGCTCATGGGAGCAATTCCCAAACAACCGTGGACAAAATTAGTTTGGAATGCATGGAATGTGCCCAAGCACTCATTCAATTCCTGGCTAATAATGCAGGGGGGACTGAATACAAAAGATAAACTGTTTTCATATGGATGCTGTGAAGATGATCTGTGTATCTTATGCGCAGAAAAGACTGAAACTAGTGAGCATCTGTATGCTGAATGCACATTCAGCTGTCAAGTCCAGAAATATGTTGAAGAGTGGATTGATCGTCCCTTTCCTACTGATAATGAACTGCTAAATGTCTCTAATAATAGCGAGAAATGGAAAACACTCTCATTGATACTGTCATGCTACAAGTACACAGTATGGCACCAACGCAACTTTGCTCGTACTCAGTTCAGCATAGTCAGGCCAGTGCTAGTAGCAGAACGAATGAAGATGGTAGTGCAGCAACAAATTCGCAAATTTAATGATCGTAGGGGAGGACAACAAGTGACTGCAGGGACCGGGGTTGTTTTATGTTCATAGCATTCTTTAATCCTATGTTTTAGACTTTGTGTTATCCTCTTGTAATTGGAATTGTCCTTTTGAAATATATATAAATACTCACATTTTCACCAAAAAAAAAAATAACAGAAATAAAATAAGATTGAGTATTTTCCTACCTTTTAATAACTCCGCGCGTGCAAAACAATTTAAAAGCAGTCCTCTAGAAATTCACCTCCTACAACACACATAATACATACAGTCACCATACAATTTACGTGATTTACTTAATTATAGTAATTAATAACTAAACTTAGTGACTCACTTATCATTATACCATCATCTAATTACATGCTTAAATTCTTAAATCCATTTACGTAACCATCTACTCGTCACACACTAATTGAACCAATCATTATCTAACTAAATCATTTACCACTTGATTGTAAATTATTGTTCACCAACCTTAGTAATTAATTAAACAAACACCCATAAATTAACCACTTACCTTATTTAATAAACAAACATCCCACGTCTGACGTCTCCCTACTCACCCAAACTAAACACCTACATAACCACGCTAAACCCAACTAGTACTACGTAACCACGTTAAAACTCGGCTAACACCACAAACTACCTGACCCACTCGATAAACCAACCACCACCATCACATTACTACCTGACCAGCTCCCACAAGGCACAAACGCCATCCATGACCAGCACTAAACACCCTTATGCGAACACTAAGACTAGTTCCGACGCCCATGAATGGAATTACCCGCACCACCACCAACTCTGACTCACTCTGTTTACCAACTATAGGACCCAAGACCCACCAGACCTGCCCAAACACCGTAACAATGACTTGACACCCGTCTTAAACATGGTAAGATAAGCGTCACCGCAACGACTGTTGGAACTAATTACTAAACTCCGAAATAGTAATTAATTAAGACGGAAAAACAGTAGCAAAAACCAAGATCAGAATTAGAAATACCGACAGAGGAATTGGTAGTGACGCGGTGCGTAACCGCTACCTTAAAAAACTATTTCTCCGGTGCGACCGTGGTGGCGATCAGCAACGACCGGTAGTCCCCAAGGATTACACTACTGCTGCCTGACAAACTCGCCTACTCGAGTTTGTAAGACCTGGAACGATTTTACTTAACCCAGAAATTTTATAGAGAAAGCAGAGAAGAGATGGAGAAGAGAGTTTTGTTTTTTGTGTATGAAATGTGGAATAGCTGCTGCATATATATAGCAGAGCAGACGGTTTTAGGAGCCAAGAACTGCTCCTCCAAAAACGTCAGTCAACGAGAGAAAGGGGGAGAGAAAAACTCACCCACTAACAGCATTGACTTATTCCACTAACAGCCCACTAGACCGTTTCAACAAAACAGAAGCCCACTCGGATGCGGCCCAAAAAGATAGGCACAGCCCGCCGCAGGCGATTGCGAAATCCCAAATCCCAAATCCCGAATCCCGAATCTCGAATCCCGAATCACGAATCCGGATCCGGGCCGGGCTCGGGCACGGGCACGCGCGCGCGCGCGTGTGAGAGCTGAATTAAGCACCTCGCAAAGCTTCCACAAAAGCCTCCCATGACCCACTAGTGATATGGTAAGGAGGGTGGGTATATATAAACCCATAAAACTTCCTTTTCCTCACCAATGTGGGACAATTGGAAACACTCCAAAGGCAATAAAGCCCCTATATTTCCAACAATCCCCCACTAGGGGCGCCAGAGACAGAGAAAGAAATTCCTGGGTAAAGGAAGGATTGGATACTTAGGTATCAATATCTTTCGATTTGAATTGACACTTTAGTGAAATGAGGAAACAACTTACTTACAGCGAGAGAATATCTTGCGATTTGAATTCCTAGCTGAGCTTCGGTCGATACCCCCCATAACACATATCATACCTTCAGATTAAGATCGTCCCGCGATTTCAGAGTGCAACGCGCTCTTTTAGAGCTTATGCGTTACCTTGGTACTGATAGGTGTGACCTCAAGACTTCTCATAGTCTTAGGATCATTACACCTACGTAGGTGGCTCAAGTGCTTCTCAATAGCACTTCTCACATGAGCCATTAAGGACCTAAGTCCAACCTAGTGTATAATTCATCAAGTGCGTCTCAAAAGCACCACCATAAAGGCTATGAATCATACTACGCCATAGGAATGGAAACTTTGGACCTAGTCAATCTCAACCTTGACTCAGGGACCTAAGCCCCATTCCCCTCGACGTATTAACGACTAATCTCTTAGTCAACCCCTTAGTAAAGGGATCGAAGATTACTTTCGGACTTCACATAGTCCACAAGAATCACTCCATCTCAAGGAGTTGTTTAACTGCAGCGTGCCTTATTCGCATGTGTCTCTTTTTCGAATTGTAGACACTATTCTTTGCAACGCCAATAGCACTTTCGAGTCACACAAAGATGGAGACCGGTGTCGCCCCGTCCTCCCCATACTTGGTACATCAGCCAATAGGTTTTTCAACCAATCAGCTTCTTGTCCTGCCAACTCAAGAGCTATGAACTCCGACTCCATGGTAGAGCGTGCAATACAAGTCTGTTTAGAAGACTTCCACGATATCGCACCTCCACCCATGGTGAAGACATAACCACTAGTAGAACAAATCTCATCGTTACCTGCAACCCAATTTGCATCACAATATCCTTCTAACACAGCAGGAAATTTACCATAATGCAAACACAGATCAACTGTTCCTCTTAGGTATTTTAGCAAACGACGAAGAGCATTCCAATGTTCATTACCAGGGTTATGTGTATAACGACTCAGTCTACTAACCGCATATGCAATATCTGGTCGAGTACAGTTCATAAGAAACATCACACTCCCTAGGATTTTAGCATACTCTTCCTGGGAAACACTGTTACCCAAGTTTTTACTCAAATGTACACTAGAATCATAGGGTGTTCTAGCAGGCACAACATCAAAGCAGTTAAACTTTTTCAACACCTTTTCAACATAATGAGATTGACTCAAAGAAATTCCATTGGAGTTTCGGATAACCTTAACCCCTAGGATAACATCAGCTTCTCCTAAGTCCTTCATCTCAAAGTGTGATGACAAAAATTCTTTGGTTTTAATTATCACATCTAAATTATTACCAAAAATAAGCATGTCATCCACATATAGGCATATAATAACACAATCAGATTCTATCACTTTGGAATAAACACATGAATCAGAATTGTTAATCATAAAGCCATTACTCATCAAAGTAGTGTTGAATTTCTCATACCACTTGTTTAGGTGCTTGTTTCGAGACCATAAAGTGACTTGTTCAGTTTACACACTTTATTCTCTTGACCCTTAATCACAAACCCTTCATGTTGCGACATATAGATCTCTTCCTTTAGCTCACCATTCAAGAAAGCGCTTTTAACATCCATCTGATGTATAATAAAGTTATGAATAGCAGCTAAAGCGACAAGAGTTCTTATAGACGAAATTTTGGTCACAGGAGAATAGGTATCAAAGTAATCAATGCCCTTCTTTTGTGTAAAGCCTCTAACTACAAGTCTAGCTTTGAACCTTTCTATTGTACCGTCAGGTCTCATTTTCTTTTTAAAGATCCATTTACTCGTAATGGGTTTACTACCTTTAGGTAAATCAGTCAACTCCCAAGTCTGATTAGAAACAATAGAATCAAGTTCACTTTTAATAGCATCTTTCCAAAAATTAGCATCAATGGATTTCATTGCCTCACTATAGGTTTTTGGGTCATCCTCTATTAAAAAGTCAAACAAACTCATCACTTGCACAAACAGAGTATCCATATTCAGATAAATGTGTTGTAACATAATCACTATAATCCTTTGGACATCTAGGTCTTTTACTCCTCCTAGGTTCAACAGCATGATCAATAGGAGTGCTACTACAACTAGCATGAGAAGACATATCAACAGATGCAACAGGTAAGGAAGTAGATGAAACAACATTTTTCTGAAAAGGGAAAACATGCTCAAAAAATTCGGCATCTCTAGCCTCAGATATAGAACGGTCACTTAAAGACATAAATCTATAGGCAGAGCTATTTTGAGCATAACCTATAAAAACACAATCATAGGTCTTAGGTCCAACGGTAGGTCTCCTAAAGTCAGGTAAACCCACTTTAGCCAAACACCCCCACACTCTAAGGTAACTTAGGTTAGGAGGATAGCCCTTCCAAATCTCGTAGGGTGTCTTGTCAATTTTCTTATGAGGTACACGGTTAAGAATGTGACAAGCAGAAAGTATTGCTTCCCCCCACATATCGTCAGACAGGCCAGAACTTAAAAGCATAGCATTCATCATCTCTTTTAAAGTTCTATTTTTACGTTCAGCTACACCATTGGATTGGGGTAAGTAAGGTGGACTAGTCTCATGTATTAAACCGTTTGCATCACAAAAGTCCGCTAAAAAACTGGATTTATACTCACCACCTCTATCAGACCTTACCCTTTTAATCTTCCTGTCGAGTTGATTTTCGACCTCATTTTTAAAGTTTATAAACGATTGTTCTGCTTCTTCTTTAGTCTTAAGCAAATAAACTCGGGTGTACCTCGAACAGTCGTCTATAAAAGTCACATAATAATTCTTGCCACCTCTACTTGCAACATTTTTGAAGTCAGCTAGGTCGGTGTGAATTAACTCAAGAAGACTCGTAGTCCTAGTTGTCACAGGTTTACTAGGTTTCTTTGTGAATTTAGCCTCAACACAGCTACCACATGTAGAGAATTCTTGACTCGACAAACTTGGAATTAAACTCAAGGTTCTAAGTTTTTTAATGTAGTCGATATTCACATGACCTAATCTACCATGCCAAACATCAATAGACTCAGCGATATAAGCGTAAGTAGATGCAATGTTATTAAAAAAACAAATCGTTGTTCAAGACAAAAAGACCCCCGGACAGATAACCCTTGCCCACAAATTCCCCATTGCGCGACATTACAACCTTGTCAGCCTCAAAAACAAGTTTCAAGCCAGCTTTGTTTAACAAGGCACCAGACACGAGGTTTCGACGCAATGTAAGTACAAATAAAACATTATTAAGGGCAAGTGTTTTCCCCGAGGTGAGTTTGAGAAAGATCTTGCCTTTGCTCGTGATCTTTGCAGCTGAAGAATTACCCATGTAGACGCATTCCCCATCGCCTATCTCCTCGAACTCAAAGAAATAACCCCTTATCAAAGACACGAGGTGTCCGGAAGCGCCGATCCAAGACCCATTCAAGAAAGATTACCCACCGATTAGCTTCAACAACCACAAAGAAGAATGACATCATCAGTCACAAGATTGGCTTCACTTTTCAGCAGTCTTCTTATCGATGCACGGTAGGCTTTGTGACCCGGTTTCCCATAAACATAGCAAACCAAAGGACCCTTAGGCTTCGAATCTTTGCAACCGGCTTGGTGTACTTCCCTGGATCGATCTTCTTTCCTTTACCCTTACCCCCGACCAACCTTGGCCTTACCCTTACCCTTGAACTTTTCAAAGAAATTTGACGGACCACCGGACTCAACCAAATTAGCTTTGACAAAGAAGAAAGAGATGCATTCACAGACCGGTAAACAAAGGGGTTGTCTTTGAGGCGATTTGCCTCTTCGGTCCTCATATGACTGATAAGTTCCATAAGGGACGTGTCTTTCTTTTTGTGTTTTAGCTGATTTCTATACTCAGACCAGGAGGGAGGGAATTTTTCCAACAACACATTAGCAACAAAAAGGTCGTCTAATTTCATGCCCTCACTAACAATATCAGCACACAAGTTTTCGTAGACATGGACCTGTTCCATAATAGATTTCCCATCCACCAACTTAAATTGCAGCCACTTACCCACAAAATATTTCTTTTTCCCAACACCATCAGCCCCATATTTTTTCAAAGAAGGACTCCCAATGACTTTAGCCGATTTATTATCGCAAATAAATCGAACAAATGGGTTAACCATGTTATTAAGTATGTGACACCTAGCGCTTTTGTTGTCCTTAACAAATTTAGCAATATCCTCTTCATTGGACTTAACATCTTTAGAGGGAGGAGGGGTAGTCTCAAAGATCGGACGAACAATAGGTTTTGGCGGGTCATTAAACAAAACATAATCAATTTCCAACTGCTCAAAAAAAATCAACAGTTTCTGGGACCAACGCTTATAATTCTGACCATCTAATTGCTCAATTTTCGAAATATCAAGTACAATTTTCGAAATCACAGACATGGCTACTGCACTTAATTCAATAGTTTTTTAAATTGTTGGAACTAATTACTAAACTCCGAAATAGTAATTAATTAAGACGGAAAAACAGTAGCAAAAACCAAGATCATAATTAGAAATACCGACAGAGGAATTGGTAGTGACGCGGTGCGTAACCGCTGCCTTAAAAAACTATTTCTCCGGTGCGACCGTGGTGGCGATCAGCAACGACCGGTAGTCCCCAAGGATTACACTACTGCTGCCTGACAAACTCGCCCACTCGAGTTTGTAAGACCTGGAACGATTTTACTTAACCCAGAAATTTTATAGAGAAAGCAGAGAAGAGATGGAGAAGAGAGTTTTGTTTTTTGTGTATGAAATGTGGAATAGCTGCTGTAACACCCCCCGTACACCAGAACGCCTTACCAAGGACCATTCCAGTATATGACGGTGTCACCATCTCGGTTTCCCGAGGAGGTAGATCAAATTAGACAATACAAGAACAATATTATATCATTAGAGAATCATACAATGCCATTCTATTCAAGTTCCCTAGAACACGGTTCAATTACAACACTTGTGATTCTACATCTCTAGACCAAAAGAGCGTGATGACTCGATCCCTCCAATCCCAAAGCAGGTAATCAACAATACCTGCTAAGCCAACTGCTCACCATCCCCGAATGGATCACCGCAGATACCACAAAACAACACGGGTCGATCGGCTAATCAAATATAAGGTAAAACAATAAAGTAAATAGCTGATCATCCACTATCCCAACTCATCACCTCGTATACACACCGACTACACACGGAGTGTGTAGTCCCGCCAGATTACCCATCGCAACAGTAATCCTCGCCGCCGATGGGTGACCGCACCATCCCCACCTAGTCCAAATCTCCTCACGAGCGACTAACGATCCCGTCCCTTAATGTGCACATCCCTTCCCGTGGCGGGTTCCACGGAGGGCGAACTAGGGTGTGAAGCCACTCCCGCAAGTGACTCCACCACAATCTCAATCACAACATCACAAACTGTCACACGACAACGTCAACACTACCACAACCACTATACTCCGATGATCAGCGGATAGCCATGATTCACAATACAATCATAGAATTCAATTCAATTAACAGAGACCGAGTAGGAGACCCTACCTCATAACAAAGCATGAAAGACTTCCATCTATAGCCACGCACAACTCCATTAAGCACCCTAACAAAGGTAACCATATCCTATTACACAACTATACTCAAATAATCATACAAAAGGACACAAGGCAAAGAACTTACCTAACCTTGCACATCGGTGACGACATAGACAACCACCATTCACGATCACCTCGCTCCGCGAATCCCGACGTTCCCATGGTAGGGGTTAGGCTAACTCCTTAGAGGTATGAGGCTATGGAGTGATTGAGTAGGGTGATGGTCTAGGGTTAGAGAAAGAGAAACTGTCGAGGAAATGAGAAAAATAGAAATGAATCTCGCGAACTCGCATTTATAAAAACGCGTCGACAAGAAATATCATACTCGGTCGAGTATAAGAACACTCGGCCGAGTAGACTCCACTCGGTCGAGTATTGGTGATACTCGGCCGAGTGGCCTCCGCTAGGTCGAGTAACTAACCTATACATCTCCTATTATTACCAGTCGATCCTACGCTATCCATCCTCGCGGTCCGCTTGGTCAATAAGTCGGTCAACAACGTTCCTAAAGATCCTGGGTGTTACAATCTCCCCCCCTTAAAAGAACTTCGTCCCCGAAGTTCAGCCCGCACGACACTCCCTGCAATATTACATACCGTGACCTTAACCATCTTCACAAAGGTACACAAACTCACAATATCCATACATTACCATCAACTAACTTACTCGACGACAATCATCTATCACAAACTACCTTTCTAAACAAGAACCTATTCACAAAACAAGATTCGCCCTATACCTACACAAATATGCAATTGCAACACTTTACACAATGTAAGAAAACCATACACACTTGTACTACCACGTTCCATACGTTTATATTTAAATACACGAATGCAAGGCGATACACCATTGCGAAGCACATAAATACACCATCACCACATTCCGAACACGTATATCATTTATCATCAATTGAATCGAATCTTCATATTACTTGATACCCTTGCGCCATAAAACTTTTCATATTAATTGAATGCAACATAGATGCGGCTTAAAGAGAACATGATTGTAAACCAAGAATCCCGAATGTGAGCATACCTAGCATACATATGATTCTAAATATTTCATAAAATTAACCACTTATACATAATTAAGATACATTTTTCATAAATAAAATACTTGTCATAACACTTGAGTTGAGACCCCCGTGTATAGTATAATCTTTATATTACTCGAATACCACATAGCTATCGCTTCAAGGAAACATCGACATAAGCTATCGCTTCAAGGAAACATGAACATAAATTTCGAATGCTAACTACATACATGTGATTCCAAAATCATAGATATAACTAAACACACATCTTACATAACTAAATACTTAATTCTGCGACATTACTCTTCCCCTCTTAAAGGAACTTCGTCCCCGAAGTTCACTATTAACTAAAGCTACCGCGCACCCCATGACGGTGACATTACTCATAGACCCTTGTAGCATACCCCAGATTATGACACTACATACTCGTGACTCATAAAGACCAAAACATTACAAAGAACCTAATAACGTATGACACGGTCCGTATAATTAATGAGAAATGGCAGTGTGACGCGAAAATCGTTGAGGTAATTATCACTGTAACCAAACATATCTCCATATAAGACTTATTACAACCACTACGCTGGTTGCGTAAGGTGTTACCTTTCACATAATTTCAATGGTTCGAGTCTTCCTCCCTGAAACCACTCAAGTTCCTGACAACCAAGCAACGTCGTAACACAAAACATTCTCAATCACGTTTCCATGGTATAACTATCATTCACCTATGTGGACTATTATGGTATAAAATAACGTGATAAGACATGGACCACTCCTCTATACAGCTTATCATATAAACTTCACCAAAGTGCCTTCACATTACCTCAACATTCGGCCGAGTATGAGGGCTACTCGGTCGAGTGGGCAATACTCGGTCGAGTGAATTTGTTTACTCGGCCGAGTGAGCTCTACTCGGTCGAGTACGGCGTATACTCGGCCGAGTTTTCATATCCGAGAGGCGTTTTAACGATTTTACATAGAGTATTCACAATTAACTGCACAATACTTTCCGCAGCAAAGAAACAAACATAACAAATCCCAAACCCGAGTCGACATTCCACACATCCGCCTACGATAATTAGCTAACTAACGGCCTTATGGCCGATACATCATCCAACGAAAAATACCAAATACCGAAAGCAACATCTAAAGAAGAGATAATAAATCCGACACAACAAAACAAGTCTATCACCACCAAATAAGTCTAACATCCAAGATCGAAACGAGGACCCTCCTCCATGTCATCAACGCCACCACGCGCGAGGTACCGCACCCGAACTCCCGCACCGGAAAACCGCTGCCGCCGAGTAGTCCCCTCCCGGTGATCGCCGGAGTTGGCTCCCCACGGTCCCGCGAGGTAGCCAACTCGGTCTCCTCCGGAGGTCTCCGAAACTCGGGTCCACCCCATAATCGTGGAACACTCCCGTATCCACTCCCGGTCCTCTCCACCAAACAAAGCCGTGCCAAATCGGTCCCGATGCCCCGATTAAGGGTCATCTCATGAAGGTTGCGGAGCACCAAAGTAGAAGAGATCCGCTCGGCCACTCATGAGGAGGTCGCATCCTAGGGTCATGCACCGTAGGGTACGGCGAGAATCGGTAGGGGTGGTAAGGGTAAGAGTCGGGAACAGAGTAAGAGGGCTCGGACACAACCGGGTCTCCCCTAGGCGCCTAACTCCACGACGCTCCCTAGGTGGGGGAGGTGCTCGCTGCGCCCCTCGAGCACGGTGACGCTCGGAGTAAGTCCCGAGGAAGGATCCGCGGGTCAATCGGGTAAGATCGGGGCTCGGTGTCTAGGGATGCCACAAGGCTCCCACTCGGCCAAATGATCAACAACGGGGAGATGAGCTGGGTCCTAAGCACCATCCACATAGTCCCTCTCACCCTCCAAGCATACGACCCATCATCCATCTTCCTCAACCATCGGTTCGACGCCAATATCAAGGCGTCCATGGTAGGTACAACCTCAACATACTCATTCCCCTCGGGAGGTGGGGCCTCAAAGTCGGCCGGTCGGCCGAGTTAGGCGGGTCACTATGGCCCCGCAAGCAATAAATCGGGTCTCGATCGTGCCATGCGCTCCAGACTAGAGCACACTATACCAGGGCACCGTAGTAAAACGGTTTCCGGCGGTGGAGGTTAAGGTAGGACACAAGAAGCATGACCTCGTGAGAGTTGAGTTTACTCACGTCCTCTCTCGAGTAAAGTAGACAGTCAACATCCTTAGAAACATACGAAGGGAAACGTCTTTGAATATCATTAATCAAAGCATGGCACCGACGGTAGGGGCGGGTCCGCTACCAAATAAGGTAGGTACTGAGGTGCGCCACTGTTCTTGGCCACGTCACTAAGGTAGTCATCCTCCTCAGCCTCTAAACCTAAATGGTCAGCCAACTCATCCAGGGTAAGCTCATGATCCCTATTCATGAGACGAAAAGAGACGGTCTTTTCCTTCTTATCATACACAAAAGAACTCAAAAACTCTAGGGTCAAGTGAGGGTATGATTTCTTTCTCAAGTGATACAACCCCTCCATGCCCAAAATTTTGAAAATGTGAACTATGTCTTCCTTAATCCCCGCAGTCTCAAGAATACTAGGGTTGACACAACGGGTAGGGCGAAAAGGACGACGCATAAGAGCCACGAAAGCCTTACGATGATCAAAGTTAGCGAAAATTACGATGGGTGAGCGCCACCGGCGCACAACCGGTTCATTGCTACCTTGCCCAACCTCGAGTTGGACCTCCGCGCGAGGTCTCTTGTTGGGTAAACCTCTAGTTTTCACCATACTGCAAGAAAAACATTTTTAACAAAGGATCGACACTTGAAAGTTCTTAACACAAAAGACGGACTGTTCTACTTGTATATCGATTTTGGAATAAGCTTTGGAAGATAAACTATCAGAAATCACCATGTATTTTACAACTCACCTAGTTTTAAGTTTTCAAATTGCTTCAAATCAGGAAATACTCATCAACAATAAGAAGAATTTCGTTTTGTTAACCCTAGAATTCAGAAAGTAAATTTTACCTCATGAAATCAATCAACCAAAGATGTACACAAGTTCTATATGTGTTCACATTCGAAAATCAAATAGTTTAGGACAAGATTCAGATTGTTTTTAGCAAGAAATCGAAATATAGTATACTAATACACAATGCCTTTGAAAACAATAAAGGAATTTGAGTTTACATCTTACCTTAAACTGAGTTAGGGCAACTAAGGACAAGTGTGGCACCAAGATTTTACCCAAAAGCTTGAGAGAAGAGGAGTATGGAGTTTTAGAGAGAAGAAAAGATGATGATGGGAGGCGGAAATAAGAAAGAAAGGCACGAATTTAGGGTTTTTGTATAACCCGCAATTGGTCACATAAAAGAACACTCGGTCGAGTGTTGGGAATACTACGAGTGTTCACTACTCGGTCGAGTGCTTACGATACTCGGCCGAGTGTGCAATACTCGGTCGAGTACCATTCTTACTCGGTCGAGTTTTGAGGACCGAAATGGATTATTATCCTAACAAAATGGGCACTTGGTTATGTAACCTGACACTCGGCCGAGTTTGGTCCACTCGGTCGAGTACTCGCATCTACTCAATCTAATTTTCGAAATAAGGAAGGAGTCGTAACTTTTCACCGTGCTCGCAAAACCAAATAACATCGTTCGGAGTTCCGGGATTCCGGCTCGTCACAATTAAAGCTGATTCCTACCACGTAAACACACAACAACACGTATATCTGCACATTCATCTCTAGACAATCATTACTTTCACTTTATCCCTCACTATACCAAGAAACTATTTTACTGTACCCATAAGGCACATGTCACAATCCAATTATGGTAATTACCAAGTTTAGTTCTATATCACATCATTTCTACTTCCGCTAACCACCAGACACACACCTTATTCACATTTGCAATCCAATAATTTTACACCTAACACATTCCAAATAAAACAAATTGATTCAGTTGTCACAGATCACACATTGCAATAATTCCATATTCACTTCCACTTTTCTACACCTCTAACTAACTTATATCGCTCTATTAATAAGTACGCACACTATAGATACACACAGCACACAACACTTAGCAATCCACAACTCACACTAGCTACCCTTTTCCCGTGTCTGGTTTAAGTCCGATGGGGCCATGATTTTGAAATGAGGGAGCCTACTCACCCAAAATCTAGCATCGGTCTGGGCTCTCCCAACGTACATACACCAGGTTCATTTTAATTGACACCCTATGTTCATTATTTTCCTTAGTTCGGTTCCAAAATCGTCGGCTCGATACCACTTTGTAACACCCCCCGTACACCGAACGCCTTACCAAGGACCATTCCAAAGATATGACGGTGTCACCATCTCGGTTTCCCGAGGAGGTAGATCAAATTAGACAATACAAGAACAATATTATATCATTAGAGAATCATAAAATGCCATTCTATTCAAGTTCCCTAGAACACGGTTCAATTACAACACTTGTGATTCTACATCTCTAGACCAAGAGCGTGATGACTCGATCCCTCCAATCCCAAAGCAGCAGAATCAACAATACCGCTTAAGCCAACCGCTCACCATCCCCGAATGGATCACCGCAGATACCACAAAACAACACGGTCGATCTTCGGCTAATCAAATATAAGGTAAAACAATAAAGTAAATAGCTGATCATCCACTATCCCAACTCATCACCTCGTATACACACCGACTACACACGGAGTGTGTAGTCCCGCCATTACCCATCGCAACAGGTAATCCTCGCCGCCGGTGGGTGACCGCAGCCCATCCCCACCTAGTCCAGCTCCTCACGAGCGACTAACAATCCCCCCCCCTTAATGTGCACATCCCCTCCCGTGGCGGGTTCCACGGAGGGCGAACTAGGGTGTGAAGCCACTCCCGCAAGTGACTCCACCACAATCTCAATCACAACATCACAAACTGTCCACACGACAACGTCAACACTACCACAACCACTATACTCCGATGATCAGCGGATAGCCATGATTCACAATACAATCATAGAATTCAATTCAATTAACAAGAGACGAGTAGGAGACCCTACCTCATAACAAAGCATGAAAGACTTCCATCTATAGCCACGCACAACTCCATTAAGCACCCTAACAAAGGTAACCATATCCTATTACACAACTATACTCAAATAATCATACAAAAGGACACAAGGCAGCAACTTACCTAACCTTGCACATCGGTGACGACATAGACAACCACCATTCACGATCACCTCGCTCCGCGAATCCCGACGTTCCCATGGTAGGGGTTAAACTAACTCCTTAGAGGTATGAGGCTATGGAGTGATTGAGTAGGGTGATGGTCTAGGGTTAGAGAAAGAGAAACTGTCGAGGAAATGAGAAAAATAGAAATGAATCTCGCGAACTCGCATTTATAAAAACGCGTCGACAGAAAATCATACTCGGTCGAGTATAAGAACACTCGGCCGAGTAGACTCCACTCGGTCGAGTATTGGTGATACTCGGCCGAGTGGCCTCCGCTAGGTCGAGTAACTAACCTATACATCTCCTATTATTACCAGTCGATCCTACGCTATCCATCCTGCGTGCCGCTTGGTCAATAAGTCGGTCAACAACGTTCCTAAAGATCCTGGTGTTACAAAACAGCATATATATAGCGAGAGCGGCGGTTTTAGGAGCCAAGAATCGCTCCTCCAAAAACGTCGACCAACGAGAGAAAGGGGAGAGAAAAACTCACCCACTAACAGCACTGACTTATTCCACTAACAGCCCACTAGACCGTTTCAACAAAACAGAAGCCCACTCGGATGCGGCCCAAAAAGATAGGCACAGCCCGCCGCAAGCGATTGCCAAATCCCAAATCCCAAATCCCGAATCACGAATCCAGATCCGGGCCGGGCTCGGGCACGGGCACGCGCGCGCGCGCGTGTGCGAGCTGAATTAAGCACCTCGCAAAGCTTCCACAAAAGCCTCCCATGACCCACTAGTGATATGGTAAGGAAGGTGGGTATATATAAACCCATAAAACTTCCTTTTCCTCACCAATGTGGGACAATTGGAAACACTCCAAAGGCAATAAAGCCCTTATATTTCCAACAACGACATCGGAACAACCCGGAACTGTCACTAAAGCGATCCCCTTCATCAAACTAACTCATGGTGCAGAGGGCGTACATTGACTCGAACAATACGACACATACGGTCTCGCCGAAACCCCGTTAAAATCGCTCAAAACAGAACATGTACAACTCGCTTTTGCCACTCATGACTGCCCGAGAACTACCCACAAACGATTCTAAAAAACCCATCCCAAACACCCCCTAACATGCCCGAGAGAAACATTAAAGACTCATCCAAACCCCAGTTTCAAAACCCGAATTAAAACTAGGCTATGTCATGTATATTAAACTAAACATGGGTTTTCTTGTACTATAGGAATTTCTATTAAACAATTACCAATATCTTTAATTTCATTCTACGAGATCCATTAATACCAATATCGAAATCGGAATCGAAAACTAGCGATGGTATTACCTTGACGATTGACGTGATTGGCGAGAAGGAGTGGTGTTGCGTGGACAAGAGAAGCAACACGTGCCTAGGGTACTTGACTATCGCGGTCAATAAGCAAGGCAATGAGGGCGGTAGAATTTGAGAGAAAACGGAAGTAGTCTAGGGTACGCCTTATATAGGAATCGTAAAATATGTGAGGTTTTTATTTTATTTTTGGTGCTGTTTGGCCTTGCTCATGAAAAATGACTTTTCCTTTTTAAAATTAGTTTATTCACAAGTTACTTTTTGGAAAAAAATTAGTTGTTTGGCCATACTTTTGTAAAAGCGGTTTCTCACAAAATTTATATGTTTGGCCTAACTACTTTAATACAACTTTTGTTTACTAATTTGGTTCTTTATATAAAAAGTAGAAGTAGAAGTAGTAAATATCTACTTCTCCTTTTGGGGGTGAATAATCAGTTTTTGACTTCTCAAAAGCACTTTTAAAACTCTCTAATTTACCATGTTTGGCCAAGCTACTAGTTTTTCAATTACAAAAGCACTTTTTAAGCTTGGCCAAACAGCACCTTTATTTTCTTTTCTTCTTACCTAATGGACAATACGGTAATAATAGTAGTTGACTAGCTTTCTTAATTCATTATTATTATTATTATTATTATTATTATTATTATTATTATTATTATTATTATTATTATTATTATTATTATTATTATTATTATTATTATTATTATTATTATCGCCCTTGCTTTTCAATTAACTGCTACGCCAACTAAATAAAACACCTATTATTGTGTATGACTTTATTAGAATAATTATTTACCAAGTACAGAAAGTACGGGGTATTACATGAAGCCATTGGAAGCAGAGTGCAGGAATCTGATGTCTATCCCACCCGAGATAGATTCATCCCGCTCGAGATAAAAGCACTTTATAGAAACTCGCTCGAGATGAAGCCCAATAGCAGCCTTACATTGCCTAACTCGCGCGAGTCCCTCTGCAGCTCGAGCATGGCTATTGTTTACTTCGCCTATTCCGCATTTTCCTAATTTACCCCTCCTAAACCTAATCATGTAATGACTAAAATAGCTCATTTGAAATAATTTGAGGATTAAGCCTTCTTAGAGGAGGCAAAGCCCTTATATTAGATAAAACTTTAGTTTAGATCTCATTTTAGATTAGCTTTAATCTTTCCTCAATTTACATTAATCTTTCATCAATCTTTTAATACCAATCTTTCAATACTTGTTAATTAGTTAAGTCTTGAATCTCTTGGGTTTTCCTTGAGGATTAAGTGACAAGTCTTCGCCTTTATTCAAGGATTCTCCTTTATTGCTCTATTGGTTGGTAGTGTTTCTAATCCCTCTTTATTCCTTTGCTAATCCTTTATTTAGTTGGCTGATTACTTGTCTCAATCATCATGCTTAGTTTAGATTCCTTATGTTTTCTTACCAATTCCTTATTTTTTGTTATTGTTTACATGTTTCTCAAGACGATTAGTGAGTAGTAACCTTGTTAGGATTAGTGGGGGATTATGGGCTTGATTGTGGGTTAATATATGTATGTTGGGTTCATTTGTTGATTACTTGTCTTATTTCTAGCATATACACTCTTTATGTTTGATGAAATGCTTGTGTGGCTACATTGCATGATTCTCGACTTCTTTATATGCACCCATAAGATCGAGAGTCTTGAATTGCATTAGAACTTGTATTTTACTAGTAGACCGAGCTTGTGTACGGGAGAGCTAGCTCGTGTTGAGCGTTTTTATTGAGCGTTTATATTTTGCTAATGGTGCTGGCGAATTCGTCCTAAAATTCTTATTCCGTCTTCAGCGTTTGTCCTCTTAGCTTGCAAGTTTCATTGTGTTGTTGCCCAAAGATGAGACAGACCCACGCGCTCTTTCAATCCATGTTGGCCCAAAGTCAATATGGTCCGCGTAATTCTTGTCCAAAGTTATGGGATCATTAGTTTAACACAAATTGTTTAATAAGGCGGTCTTATAACATAAGACCAGCCCATTAGATAAAAGCCTCAAAAAATTAAATACGGGAGCAGTTTATAAAGGGAACAAAATATAAGCCCAATTGAACTCTACTGTCTTCTTTCCACCAATGAAACTAACTTCTTCAGGCCAAGTAAGACCTCAGAGGCCACCAATATCTACCTCCACCCCGGCCTCAATGGCTACCTCCACCCCGGCCTCAGATGACGATGATACACAAGTAACACAACTGACTGTGAACTTCCACAAAAATATCACTCAAACCCAAAATGTTTGAACTTACGACTTAAAAGTTTTCAAATTAAATTTAGTAGTTATTAAACTAAAATCTTACTTTAAGAAATAAAAACAAAAATGAAAGCTTCAAGTCCTCATCTAATATGGAGTTTTCAAATTAAATTTGTGAGTTTTGAAGTTAAAACTTTAAGATATTAAAATTATGTAAATGGGGAAGCTAATAAAATCAATTAAGCATAAATCAGAACGCGATTTTTCAACTTAAATCACAAAGTTATCTATTTAAAAACAAAAGTATTCAACTTTAAAAACTGGAACTTAAAGATTAAATACGAAACCTAGTTGTCGGTTGTTAGCGTCGAGGAGCCATCAATGATTATCTTGATCGTCAACCGTGAAGGTGATGAGGTCCATAGGGAGCAACTTTTAGTGGCTGTAGAGGAGGTGGAAGAGGCGGTGGTGGTGAGAACTGGGTTGTAACGGAGATGGCGGAGTTAACGCAGCCAGGATCTGGGTTTCAAAGAAATGGAGAACGTGGCTTAAAGGGTAGCGGAGAGTGGGGGTTTTGTATTTTTTTTTTTATTTCATTCTAGCTTATAATTATCTTGTTGGGCTAATCTCTTCTATTGGATCCGTCTTATGCTATAGGACGGTCCTATAGAAAAGTTACTGTTATTTTAATGCTTCATATTCGATCCTTTTATTTGGGCCTAAAATTATAATTATAATATGATCATGCCCCAAAGTCAACCTAAAATACACTTACAAGTTACAACTCATCAATCTATAATCCACACTAAATATCAATAATACAATTAACATTATAGAACGGAAATTAATACAATTAGGCTTCCAAATGTCCACTTATTTCACAAATACTCACTCAGCTCGATACTTTTATATAGCGCACTAAACTCGTCTTATCAGATAGCAACTTAACAGTTGGAAGCATATTTGTGCAAGTGCATCATACATTTCGAGAAGAATACATGAGTAAGAATTTGAATCTTGACTATTTTCATTCATTATTACATTAACAAGTTACAATTATCGGTTTGTATACATGAATTGTGAGATGCTAAACCACTACTGATTTCTAAGCTAATGTGCCGTCAATTGGAGACTACAATATTACATTTGATACAATAATGTCGGGAAAGAAAATGACAAACAAATAATTACAAAATGGAAAATTGGTATTACAAGGAAATATGGAAACATACTTAGATGTGATTTAAAATATTCGGCATCCTAGCGTAAAAGATTTAAAATAAAATTAAAGGACAAATAATAGTAAGTAATTATGTTTCAGTTAATTCAAAAAATATGCTAAATTGATTAATACGAGTACATATATAAACATTTACGGAGTAAGTACAAACTTATTTAATATGTTTCTAAACAATACCGAGGAATATAATTACCCATATTGCATGTACTATCCACCATGAGCTAGTATGTTTGGGACACGGGGGACTTACGAGTCTGCAATGCCGATCAAGAATAGACATTCTTCAAATGATTGATCTTCAAATGTCAAGAGCCCGAACCATCGAAAAAGCAACTTTCCAAAGATTGTTTTTGTCATTGATAGTAATTGTTGAATGCACATGATGCTTTGCCCCCGTCCCCTGTTCGACTACACGAGCTGATAAATTCCCTGATGTAACATGATGATGATTGAATACTTGAACGAAACAGTAAATATTATGATGACAATTGATGATGAAAGAAGTAGTTGTTTTGTATTGAATATGGTAAGAAAAATCTGGTCAATCTCTTAATTACTGAAAAGAAAAGGAGGCATCTATTTATAATAACCTAGAATGAAAACCTAGAATGTACAAAAACCGTGTGGGCCTGGATCGGGAGCCGGGAGGATGAGTTCTTGGCCCATCTTTTCTTCTCCGTCCAAACTTGTGTGGGGTCATCATATTAGGTGTATCCAACACCCCCCCGCAAGATGGAGCATGGTGCTTTGGTAACATGCCCAGATTGGTCAGAAGATGCCAGTGTTGTTGAGATGGTAAGATTTTGGTGAAAACATCAGCAAGTTGAGAAGAAGTTGGAATATAGCTGAGTTCAAGAAGACCCTCCAGGACTTTGTCTCTAGTGAAGTGGCAGTCAAGCTCAATATGTTTTGTGCGTTCGTGAAAGACAGGATTCTTGGCTATGTGGAGGGCGCTGTTATTGTCACAGTGGAGAGTAACTGGTCTCAGGTTGGGCGCCCCCAATTCATCAAGAAGCCTGACAAGCCATGTGATTTCTGCTGCAGCCTGAGACATGGCCCTATATTCTGCTTCAGCAGAGGATTTGGAAACTGTGCTCTGCTTTTTACTCTTCCAACTTAGAGGGGAAGTGCCCAAGAGGATGATCCAGCCTGTGATAGAACGTCTGGTGGTTGGACAAGAAGCCCAATCCGAGTCACAAAAGGCTTGTAGGGACAGCTTGGAAGATCCAGCCAACAAGATTCCTTGACCACAGGTACCCTGCAAGTATTTGATTATGTGATGGATGGCTGCAATGTGGGGTGTTCTTGGTGCTTGCATAAATTGGCTGAGAGTCTGAACCGCAAAAGACAGGTCAGGTCTTGTATGGGTGAGGAAATTTAATTTCCCTATGAGCATTCTGTAGTAGGAAGGATCTTCATAAGGTGTGCCATCTGTGTGATTGAATTTGGAATTCAATGGAAGGGGTGTGACAACGGTGTTATTGATAGATGTAGTGAGGGATTGCAACAGTTCAGTGGTGAATTTCTTCTGAGTCAAAACAATGCCATCTGTGACATAGCTAACCTCTATGCCAAGGAAGTAGTGGAGTTTCCCCAAGTCCTTAATTCCAAAGGCAAGGTCAAGATGTTGCTTCAATAAATCAATTTGGTGTTTGTCATTACCAGTGACAATGATGTCATCAACATATACCACAAGATAGGTAGTGCTATGAGAGTCTCTCCTGATGAACAAGGAATAATCATTCTTTGATTGCTTGTAATTAAGACCAATGAGAAAAGAACAAAGCTTGGAGAACCATTGTCTGGATGCTTGTTTTAGGCCATAAAGAGATTGCTTTAACTTACAAACTTTGGAATCAGGATTTGGTATTCCTTCGGGCATTTTCATATAGACGTCTTCACTGATGTCACCATGTAAAAAGGCATTATTTACATCAAGTTGAAATAGATCCCATTTATTGTGGGCAGCTATGCAAATGAGGGTCCGGATGGTGGTCATTTTAACAACCGGAGAAAATGTCTCTTGGTAGTCTATACCTTGAGTTTGATTGCAACCCCGTATTACCAGTCTGGCTTTATGCCTTTCTAAGCTGCCATCAGCATTCAATTTAACTTTGTATACCCATTTGCAAGAAATGGCCCTTTTACCAATTGGCAAATCAGTAACTTCCCAAGTGTGGTTTGAGTTCAATGCTTCTATTTCTTTTGACATGGCTTCCTGCCAGTTAGGATCGGTGCAAGCCTCTTTGTATGAACTAGGTTCAGAATAGGAAATGAGGTTGTTGATGTTGTGTTGAGCGGGAGGAGGAAGAGAAGTGAAGGTGACCAGATTGCACCAGTGAGTAGAAAATGCAAGATGAGTTTGATCAGTGGAAGACAAGGAAGGAGGAAGATTGGTTTCATAATCCTGCAAGTAAGAAGGTGCCCTTCTTGCTCTGCCATGTTGAGAAGGAAGAAGGGTGGTGGTGTCTGGGATGGAAGAATGAGCTGGGCTGGTGTCAGAAATAGGATGGGAAGTGGTGTCAGGAGAAGTAGGATTCTCAGGAGTTAAAACAAGGTCATTGAAAGAATGCTCACAATCTTGGTATAAATTTTCACTGTCAGCAATGTTGAAGAAGATGGGATCAGTCATTTGGTTGGAGAGATTTGGTGTGGTGTCTTTGGTGAAGAATTTGGATAGATTAGCATTGTGAAAAGGAAAAACATTCTCATGAAATACTACATCTCTGCTGTGAAAAATTTTGTGATTAGTGAGGTCCATAACAGTGTAGGCCTTTTTGCCAAAGGCATATCCTAAAAAAACACAGGGGCTGGCTCTAGGATCAAATTTGTGTCTGTTTCTTTTGAGAGTGGCTGCAAAACAAAGGCACCCAAAGGCCCTGAGGTGGTCATATGCAGGTGGTTTGTTGTATAACAGTTCTAGGGGAGATTTATGGCCAAGAGTGCTAGTAGGTATCCTATTAATCAAGTAAGTGGCAGTGAGAATGCATTCTCCCCAGTACTGGATAGGTAAGTTGGACTGAAAAAATAAGCTTCTAGCTATGTCAAGAAGGTGTCTGTGCTTACGTTCAACAACCCCATTTTGTTGGGGTGTGTCAACACAAGAGGTTTGATGTAAAATTCCTTTAGATTCATAAAACTGATGTGCTTGAACTTCACTGAATTCAAGGCCATTGTCACTTCTAATTGTTTTAACTTTGGATTGGAAATGATTTTCAATGTAGGTGATGAAACTCTTCAAAATAGGTAAAGCACTGCTTTTATGAGACAGTAAGTGAGTCCAGGTGGTTCTGGAATAATCATCAACTATGGTGAGGAAATACTTATGATTGGAATGGGTGGAATGTAGGTAAGGTCCCCATAAATCAACGTGGATTAACTCAAAAATAGAATTGGAAACAGAAGTACTAATTGGAAATGATAGTCTGGTAAACTTAGCCTTAGCACAAACATTACAAATAGATAATTGTTTTTGCTTACAACCCCTTATTACAGGCAAATGTTTTAGACTAGATAAAGAGCTATGACCTAGTCTACAATGCCATATGTCAAGGGAAGCAGCAGCCAAAATATTAGGAGAAGAGCTTTGGTCATTCTTGGTTTGAGTAGTAGGCTTGAAATCAGCTAGGTATAAGCCATTGCTTTGCTTACCAAGAATCAAGAATGTGCTCATAGAAGGGACCTGAAATAGGCATTGAGAAGGTGTAAATATAACAGGTGTGGAAAACTGCTTGGTGAGTTGACTAGCAGACAAAAGGTTAAAATGAAAGTCGGGAACATGGAGGACATTATGAAGAACAAGATTAGGGAGGAACCTAACTGTGCCTATGTGAAGAATGTCAGCCTTGTGTCCAGTGGGAATAGTGATTTGACAGGGTTTGCTAACTCTAGTGTAAGAATCAAAGAAGTGTAAATGTGGTGTCATGTGACTAGAGGCTCCACTGTCCACAATCCAGCAATTGGTCATGTCAAAAGTAGATGAAGATTGACTCATACCTGCCACCATGGCACAATTCTGATTAGCCTCATTGATACTGAACTGACTTAGGTTGTCCATGATTTGATTATACTCTTCTGAAGAGGTGAAACTGGTCATGTGAGCAGCATTGTTTGAACACTCTCCTTCTACCTTCCCTGCAGCAGTTGCAGCAACTTTTCTGTTGTTTCTGAGCTCAGGGTGCAGAATGTAACACCTGGAATTGCTATGTCCTTCCATGTTACAGCTGGTGCAGTAATAATTGCTTCTTCTGCCATTATTGGGTGTAAAATTCCTGGAGTTAAACACTCCTGTATCACCAGTTTGTTCAGCATTCATAGGTCTTCCTGAATTCATGACATTAGCACTAGTATTGTTGTTTCTGTAGTTTGTTGTTCCTTGTTGATTGCCCCTGTTGTAACCTTGCCTGGGCTGGCTTGACCACCCTCTTGCAGCCATGGCAGAAGCATCAAGATTCAGAGGAGTTGGAGCAGTAATTTCCCTTTGCTTTTCCTCTTGCACAAGCAAAGAGTAAACAACACTAATGGACGGCATAGGAGTCATCATCAGAATGTTGCCTCTCACCACTTTGTAGCTGTCATTTAAACCCATCAGAAACTTAACTACCCTTTGATTCTCTTCATTTTTAACCATGGTTTGCTTGGCAGAACAGGTGCAAGTTGGTAAGGGACACATGTTCCTCAACTCTTCCCAAGATCTCTTCAATTTGGTGTAATAGGTGGATATAGAGTCAGTACCCTGAGAAATTTTGTTCATTTCATCCTGAACTTGGTATAATTGCGCGCCACTAAACTGTTCAAATCTCTCCTTTAAATCATCCCAGATTTCCTTGGCAGTGTCACAGTTGATAACACTATCACTGATTTCCTTGTTAACAGAGTGTGTCAACCATCCTATGACCATGTCATTACATCTCTCCCACATTCTGTATTTAGGGTCAGTCTTAGCAGGACGTTTAATGCTACCATCGATAAATCCTATCTTATTCTTTGCAGACAAAGCAATTTGCACAGCCCTTCTCCAAGAACTAAAACCAGTGCCTTCAAATGGGGTGGAAACCAGAGACTGTCCAGCATTGTCAGCGGGGTGAACATATAAAGGGTCTTGAGGATCTATGGTTTCAGAAGTTTTGGGGGGATCTACCATGATGATAAAGCTTAAAGATACGAACTTTACTCGAAAAATAAGCTCAAAGATAGAAACTTTATGAACTAAAACGAATAGACGATGACAAGGACAGAGGAAAGAAGTAAACGAGATAACACCTGAATAATGAGAATGGTGAGGTAGACAGAGGCAGGCTAACCTGCTCTGATACCATGATAAATTCCCTGATGTAACATGATGATGATTGAATACTTGAACGAAACAGTAAATATTATGATGACAATTGATGATGAAAGAAGTAGTTGTTTTGTATTGAATATGGTAAGAAAAATCTGGTCAATCTCTTAATTACTGAAAAGAAAAGGAGGCATCTATTTATAATAACCTAGAATGAAAACCTAGAATGTACAGCTGTGTGTGGGCCTGGATCAGGAGCCAGAGGATGAGTTGCTGGCCCATCTTTTCTTCTGTCCAAACTTGTGTGGGCTGTCATATTAGGTGTATCCAACACGCCGGAGCTTAGTTTTGTACAATCAACCACGCTATAAGCCAATTTGGTGTGGTTTGTCATTTTGGACACATTTTTGGACAAATTTGCCATACACCATCAAGTTGGCAGGGGAGTGACATCTGTGGAACTCTGGAGAATTGTTGAATAGTCTGATCAAAAATTTGTTAAATGTATTATAATTATAATTAGTGTAAATTGATAAAGAGTATCAATATAATCACCATTTTTCATAATCAGTACCAACATAAAATTTAATTTGTAAAGAGTACCAACTTAATTGCTCCGATTAATAAGTAGTACCAAATGGCCTGAAACTGCTACTTATAATTTGAATTTAAAATTTTCAATTTCTTGTTTTTTTATTCCTAATCTACCCCTCCCTTTATGCTATTTAAGAACTCATCTTCCCCTCTTCTTGCCATTAGTGCTTCTTCCTATCTCCTTCATTTTTCAATCAATTATCTCTTCTTCTCACCATTTATGTTATGTTTATATTCTCCTTTACTCTTCACTTCTTCCATCTCAATCTTATTCTCTTATTCTCTTCTTCCATCTTTCATTTTGATCCTTTCCATCTTTTTCATTTTTTTGAATTTCTATTTTTCTATTTTTTTTATCTTCCTCTTATTTTCTTATGCTCTCCTTTTTTCGTGAATCTGGTTTGTTTCAATACTAACACTATTAAACTTTAATTCATTCCTCTCCTAAATCATTACATTGAATGAAGCAGGCACAATGGATCTTCCCCAAAATCCTAAATGCCATTGTCGGGTACCTGTTGCTATACTAAAATCATGGACCCCTGAAAACCCCGGAAGAAGATTCATGACATGCAAGTTTCGCCATTCACAGTTTTGGCATTGGGTAGACGAAAGTCAGAGTGAATGGCAGAAGAATGTTTTCAAGGACCTGATGTTGGATAAGAAACACTTGCAAAGGGAGAAAAACATGTTGAAATCTGAGAATCAACACTTGGTCGTGAAGGTTGAAACCTTTAATGCTGAAAATGGTTTACTTCGGTCCAAGATTAAGCATTTAAAAAGGGATTTAATGTTCCCTTTGTATGAGCAAAAAGGAAAAGGCTCCTTTTGCAAGATTATTTCAATTATTTTGTTAGTTGTTGTTGCTATATTGTTGGCTAAGTTGTTTAGTTATTAGTTAGTTACACTTTCTCATCTATGTAGTTCCTCATGTAAGGACTAGCTCATGATTGTTATGTACACATGGGCCACTTTATGTAATGTAAGGAAAGGTTGTTTTCAATGAATGGAAAATTACTTGGAATTATCATCTACTTAACTTTGTTTTACATTGCAAACAGTTAAAAGCTTCAACTAGTCTTACTTTGCGAATACTAAACTTGTCTTACATTGCAAACAATTAAAAGCATGAACTTGTCTGACATAGCTAATACCAAACATGTCCATACAAAGTGCAAATACCAAATTTAAAGCATGAACTTGTCCATACAAATTTCAAATACCAAGCTAAATTAAATGAACTTGTCTACTTCCTGGTGACTTTGTTCCTCTGCCTTCCTAACTTGCTTTAAGGTTAAGTTTGTTGCTGCTGACTTGTTTGGCTGATGTTGCCTTGGCTTTGTTGCTGACTGTGTTGAGTGCCTCCAGCAATCATGGTAATCACCTCAGCAACATGCTGTTTCTTTGCCTTTATTGATTCAACTTGAGCTCTATGTCTTTTTGTCCATTCGCAGGTAGGTTTGGTTGGTTGTACAACAGCCTGTTCTGGGTACTTGAAGGTCTTGATATTATGCCCTAGTTGGCCACATTTTCTGTATGTCCTCTGTAGCCTTGGCTTCTTAGGCACCTGCCCACTTGTTCCCTCACCAACTTCTTTGCTCCTCTTTTTATGACTTCGTTTGCCTGGTAGTTTTCTAATAGGTGGTAACAAAGGCTGAACAAGATCTACCCTCTACCACCGAGTTATATCAGGCATTGGTGGTATAGGTAAGCCATAACATTGGATATACTTCTTTCTTGTGTAAGCCTCATCCATAAAATCCTCATAGTCAGCCCTTTGATGATTGATACAAGCTATGGCATGTTGGCATGGAAGGCCACACAACTGCCAGCGGAAACAACTGCAAGTGTGCGCTATCAAATCAACAACATATTGTTTGCTCATATACTCAACTTCAAAGTTCTCATTACTTGAAGCATAGACATCACAAGAATCTGCTTCTTTTAGAGGCCATTTTAAGAACTTATCCCTATAAGGCATCACCATACCTACATAATTTCTCACCCCCTCCCTCTTCTCAAAGTGTCTCTTCATCAGATACCTTCTCATCCACTCCAACTGAGTTAATATTGGCTTATCTCTACACTCTCTTAAAACATGATTGAAGACTTCACAGGTTATTCAGTAACATGTTTGACTTACAGTTGGTGTTGAAGGCATGCCTATTCCAATGATAATCTCCAATCTGAGACAATTACGTGTATGCTCTATCACTAAGGTACTTCATTCCTTTCATCTGGAAATCAAACTCAGCCTGCAATAAGAATTAGATGGATATTGTATTTTGTATATATGTGGCAAACTAATTAAATGCATTAACAAAGTGTAGCTAAGTGTAGAGCTCAATGCCTTTGTACCTGATCTGGCAGCTTTCTAAAATGAGTCTTTGAATGTTGTACCTGTGAATTGGAGCTTGAAGTTTGCCCAGATATGTCTTATACAAAACCTGATATCTGCTTTAGGAGTTGCAATAATAAAAGCCTACAATATAGCCTTCTGTCTATCTGATATTATAGTCTGCCCTAGACCTTCAACTTTACCAAAATCCTCCTTAAGCAGGTTTAGAAACCAAGTCCATCTGGCACCATTTTCAATCTCAACAACTTCCCAAGCAACTGGTATATGTTGTTGTTCCCATTCATTCCAACAGCCACCAAACATATCCTTGGGTAAGCACCCTTCAAGTGACAACCATCTACTCCAATTATAGGTCTACACCCATTCAAATATCCATCCTTAACTGGTTTCAAACATGTGTACATTCTTTGAAAAAAGGGTGGGGGTCTCTCAATTGAATTAACAGTAACAATAGCTGTGCAGCCAGGTATATGCTTTATAACAGCACCAACATAGTCCCACACCCTCCCATATTGGTGAGCACAATCACCATAGATGGTAAGTTTTGCTCTTGATCTTGCTTACCAACACATAGCATACTTAGCATCTACCCCCAAATCCCTTTTAATTTTTTTCTGCCAGTTTTTTATTTTTCAACTGGTATTTATCCTCCAATCCTCCAAGTACTTCTCAGCTAAGTACTCTTCATTGACCTTTTTATTGATGTCCCTAAACACACAATGATGACCTAAGTCTATGCTCCTTATTTGCCAAACCCCAGCAGAGTCCATTGGTGTAGCATAAATAGTGTATGTACACTTTCTTTTAAATCCAAAGGTACACTCAGGAAATTTTGATGTTATGGGATTCCAAATACACTTACACTTATTTCTACAATATGTATTTATTCTATTATTTCCATTATGTTCATAGTAGAAGTCATGCTTATTTTGAACTGCATGGTGTATTAAGGCTTTCTTCAGTACCAGCTTGTCATGGAACTTCTGACCTCTTAACAACACATTTTGCCCCTTGAAGTCATTCCCATGATTAAAAGATGGACAGTCATCAGCTTCATCATCTGATCCCTTCAAGCTTCTTAGTTCATCATCATCATCAATATTATCTTCTTCCTCAACTATTGGCTCCACAACCTCCAAACCTCTTCCGAATCTAACCAGGCTGAGAGACCTGTCAACCTTATTTATCAATGATCCCTCATCTTCTTGAATAAACACTTCTTCTGCCCTAAGATCCTCCTCTCCCAAAGTGAAATCAACATCTGATTGGTCCTCCTCCGAATCCTCTTCAGACACCTCAAAATCCCCATCTAAACCCTCATCACCTTGTACTATCTTTTTCTTACCTTTTCTTAATTTTTTAGGCTTTCTCCTTGGCTTTAACTTTGACTTAGGCTTCAAAGATGGACTAGCCTCACTAGATCTGGCCTCTAAACCATGACCAGTATAGTCAAATAGCTCATCAAACTCATCTTCAAACTCCAGTAGCTTTGCTTTGCCCTTACCCTTTTCCAAAGCCTTTGTCTTTGCCTTACCCTTATCTTTTTCAACAGGAGCTCCTTTACCCTTATCCTTTTCAATTTCAGCTGATTTAGCCATACCCAAGTGCAGATCAGTTGACCTCAAATTTATTTTTCTTTTTCAAACAGGAGCAACACTCACACATTTCACTGCCTTACTGACTTTTGCACCCACGTCTTGCCTTACTAATTAAGTTTGTTTACTGGTACTATCATTTAAGACAAAGTGTTTGGGAGTGGGTGAGGGCGAGTTTAGTTTTATAGGAGAAGAATGGTTTCTTGGGTTTTTCTGATAGGGGTAACAGGTTTGGGCTTCAAATTTGGTTGGGATTTTGTAGCTGTGGTAGTATTTTCACAAACTTTAGGAGCTTTGTCTGTAACACCCCGTATTTTATATGAATATTTTATTAAAAATGTATTTTATTTAAATTGATTATTTCGAAGTTTATTAATGTATTCTGGAAATATATATTTATAACTTCCACTCTCTATTTTATTATTTCTCATTTTGGCCTACTTTTGATTGGGTTAAAATGTCCGTGCACGATTTTACTATTTTAATTTAATAAGTATTTTCCTTATATCACTTCTCCTTACATTTTAATATGGTCCAATTCGATTTAAAATTGGATAATCCATTGTATGAGCTAATGGACCCAAAGCCCATTAGTTAATCCTCTTATAATTAGAATTTAATCTAGCAAGAAACTAGGTCATTCTCTTTGGTTCTTGCGTGAAGCTGTCGCGCCTCTCTTCTCCCTTTTCTGTCTTTTGTTCTTCTTTTCTTCCTTTGACTTCATTGTTGAATATCTTTCCTTCCTCCAAACTCATACACAAATTATATTTTCACAATCTTTGATCTTACCTCTACATCATATTCATCTCCAAATAATTTTATGGGGATTATTTATATGGACCTTTAGACCTACGTTTTGAGTTTCTTATTTTATGCGTAAAGAAGAAGATGTCTTATCTTGGTGGTTTTAAGGGAGAATTCACGATGCATAATTTTGGCGCATGGGTTTTGGATTCGTGCATCTTTAATATCGATTTTTGGGATGATGTCACGTGTTGGAGACAAGGATTGATGGTCATGTCTTTCATGAAAGTTTTCATTAAGTTGCATCATTGATTGCAAAAGAGGTAACTAGGTGTTTCTCTTTTAATTGTGTTTATGCCAATTAATGTAATTAATAATATGATTTAATGTTTGTTTTGTATGATTGTTATATGTTTGATTGTTTTTTTATCATGATTAATTATGTTTTCCCATATTTGTATATGTTTTAATTGTTGGAATATATGTCCTTAACAATAGTGCGATCACATGATTTAAATATCATAATCAAATCTCATATTAAGAATACGTAAGGGATGATTCATTATATAGTCAACTGATCAACATTAATCGGTAACGATTGGCTTGCTAGAGTTTGACGTTACTGTCGTGGGACGGTGGTGGTCAGTTGATCCCTTAAGGTCACACCTAAAGGATGATGCCCTTATCAATAAAGTTAATTAATTGTACGTCGATACAAGTTGATTAATTCCTTAAATATGAACAATTTATATTTATGAGAGGAAATATGTATCTTGTTGTAATGTGATTAAATAAGATTCAATTTAGTGAATTAATATGTTAATTTACTAAATAACGTTGAGGTTTTATAAACATTTTGAGGTAGAGGTAATTAGTTATTTATATTTACAAGAGGTTGTAAATTTAACTAACTAGCTATTATAGGACCCATTATATATTGATATAATGGTAGTATACTACTCAAAGTGGAGTGTATATTATATTATTAATTGTAATATTTAATTGTTAAATAATTACATTAATAATTAATTATGTAAGATAATTGAACATGTGACTTATAAGCATTTGTGGGACAAATGTCAAAAGGCAAAAATGGACTAAAAGTCCATCATATGGCCGGTTATATGAGAGCCAAAGATGCCATTTTGTTTTTGTTCAAAATTGTGTTAAAAGATGCATGATAGTGACACTACTATGCATGCCTACACTCTATATCTTACACCCTAGCCTACTACCTACATAAAATAATCTAATTGCATATGACAAAATTAAGAAGACCAACAAATGCTAATATGAAGAGCATTTTGGATGGTTGGGGTAGTGTAGAGAGCATCAATTTTGTTCTTCTATTTTTAATCTATCTTTCTCTAAAATATGCAACATGCAAAAACCTCTCACATATTCATTTCTTCTTCACCAAAAACTTGAGAAATTTTGATCCAAATTGTTCAATCAAATTACTAATATTATTAGTGTAATATATGAGTATTAGTAATCAATTTTAAGGTAGACTACTAAATAAATATCTAGCAAATATTATTTAGTAGTGATAAGGGTTAAATCTTGGGTGCAATCAAGAGGAGAGCTCTTAATTTAGAGTTTTGGAGGATCATCCTAATACTCATCATAACTCAAGAACAAGTGAAGGTAGGATACCTTACTTGTGCCCATAAATCCGAAAATTACAATGTAAGGGACATTGTTTTCTTATACATCTCTTATTTTGCTATGCATGCACTAGATCTAAAGAACAAATAATTAAGAAGTTAATTAGTTCACTATTAAAGGAGTCTAATAATAGGTATATGAACCTAACAAGTGGTATCAGAGCATAGGATGTTGCATGCATAATCGGTTATTGTTTTTCCGAGTTAAAATGTTCACATATAAAACTTAAAATTTGTGATCTATAAGAGTAGGTCACGAAATAATTATGCATATTATATTTTATGGTCCTAAAATGTTTTTAGGTCATTTTTATGATTTATGGTAATTTATTGCTCATTTTTATGATTTTTAGTGATATAATTACATTTTTATGAGTAAAATAAACTTTTATTCACAAAAATAAGTTAACCTTTACTACAGGCCGTGGTATTTTAATATGACCTCACATGAATATTTTATGTATTGCATGTAAAATATCATATTAATGTGATTAATATTTCATGATTTATGAATTTTTAGTGTAAAAATGGCATAAATGGAGGTTAAATTGACTAAAATTGGTTAAGATTACTCTATGTCCTTAGAAATTTTATATGACCTCACATGCATATTTTAAAATTAGTGTTTAAAATCTCGTATTAATTTGATTAATATTGCATGATTTATGATTTTTATGAGATCAAAATGGATTAAAAGAGGTAAAATGGTTAAAAATACTTAAATTTCGAATTGGGATATGAAAATTTAATATGCTGTCACATGTATGATTTAAACAGTGTATTTAAATTTTGAGATAAAATGATCTCATTTAGCATGATTTATGAATTTTTAGAGTAAAAATGGCATAAATAGTGACTATTTTAACATAAATTGCTAAAACGAATTTCATGGCATGAAAAAATTATTTTAGGTTGTATAAATATCCCACTAATTAGATCTAAGGTTGTAAAATTGATTTGATTAATTTTTGGATACTTTAGATGTTTTATGAGATAAAACTGATTAAATGCAACTATATTTTTTTAAAATTAATTCGAAAATTTTAAATATGATTTTTGACATTATGAGTGTCATGGAAATATTCTAGAATGTTCAAAAATTTAAAATTCAAATTTTGAAATTATTGTAATTTAATTTGGATTTATTTCATAAATGTTATGATTTTAAGGTAAAAAATGAGCATAAAATTAAATCAAGTTGAATTATCGTCAAAAATTGAGTGATGACTAATTTTTGAGTCCTAAGAGTGTTAGGATAATTAATTTGAGCTTAAATTGATTTTAAGCATTGATTTGTGATTTTAAGAAGTTATGATCACGCATTTCCATAAAACCGGGTTATATATACAATACAAGTTAAATAGGGCGATTTGGCACATAATTTAGCATGATAGACACATATTATAATGCTGCATATTTCAATTGTTGATTATGTAATTTTATCTTAGTATGGCCTTAGTTTTAATCAATATTATTTTTTTGAGGGAAAGTTTTAATCGATATTACCCGTAATGCAATGGAATATTGATTCGGTTATAATTTAATGTGATCTCGTATCACTTTTATTTTTACTAGTTTTTCCATTTTACAAATGTATAATAGGAATAGCTTTGTATTTTTATTATTATTTGTAATCATGGAGCTTCTTCACGACGGTGCCATTCGGGAAGGCGTTCCGATAAAGACGGTGTTCTTGGGAGGAGTGCCACTTGAATATTCAAGGGACCAAAGGAGTTGGTTTCCGAATATATAATAGATTATTTGATTTTCTATTTTAGGAAGGCCATACTAGGAATTTATTATTATTGCTTAGCATTTCTTTTAATATGTTGCAAGCATTGCCAAATCGCCATAACTACACATGCATATCATATCGAGTCATCGACCGTGTCAATTATAATTATCGTAGTTCACTGCTTTAGTTCACTTAAAAAGTGATAGATAATAAATTGACAAGACCTCTCACTTATAATAATTGAGAATTAGCCTTACCAAATAGTAGAAACCATGAATCCCAATTTCATAAGGAAGTATATTCGGCTCACCGGGGTACTAAACTTGTTACGTTGGGTAAGTGGGTAATAAAATGTTATTACATCGAAATTTGGATTGAGCTCAACGGAAGTATTCGTGACCGTAGTCGCATGTGTTCCGGGCTAAAGATAAAAATTAGAGTAATTTTTATAGACCGAGAGTTCTAGAAGTAGAATCGATTAAGAGGTTAATCCACCGAGTTATATTAATAAGAGATGACTCGGCTCACCGTACCCGTATTAATATGAATTTGGATCTCGGAATCATTTACAATAGTTGGGTAGAGGTCACTATATAAATGCTAAAACTTGTTTAAAGTGTTTACAAATATTATTAAAACAATAGATGTTAATTATTTCCTTCATTTCCGTTTTTGTAGTGATTTGTACGCAATGAATTCATATAATACTCTTACACCAATCACCATTAATTCATAGCTCCAATCATACGATAAAAAGTGCTCCGAGTATGACAATGATACGATTAGAAAATTACGCTTTGGCATTGGCCAGGATGGAAATATTTGCTACTTTACCGTCTCCACACCACCCACTCCAATATTTATGCCTACCTCTTTGGTAAGAAAATGTTGTTAAGAAAATCTAACTAAACACAAGGTATCCTTGTTTGAAGAAACAAGGAGAAATATTAAATTCGGTGGGAGTTCTAGCAAGAGTGTCCTTGCAAATGAAAGGAATATTGGTATTATTAAAGGGAAGGCAAAGATGGGTGAGAAACCCAAACCTAATAATGAATTGGAAATAGATAGTGGGACTACCAAAACCAAGACCAAGAAGGGTGCCCAATCCTATAAGGAATGTCATTATTGTAATGTCATGGGCCATTGGAAGCGAAATTGCCCCAAGTATTTGGGAGATATCAAAGTTGGACTTGGAAATGTGGAAAAGCTAAACAAGAGTGATGTAAATCTCTGACAAGGAAATGGAGCTAGGGTAGCCGCCACTTCAAGAGGGACTTATGTACTTGTTTTAGCTAATAGCTTCGAGTTGTAATCAATATAATTGTTATTATGTACCCATTTTGTCTAAAACATTATTTCCATTTCTATGTTAGATATGAAAGGATTTATATTTTGTTGAAAATAGACATGACTGTGAGCCATGCCACTTATCTTTATGATATACAAGTTTTAGACACTTCCAACTCAAGCAAAGATATCTTCATAATACGATCCAAAAGACTCAAACAACGTAATTGATGCGTGTCTTTTATATGATGTTTTACATCCCATTTTACACGCATTTCAGAGCTCATTCATGTAGTTTATGCTACATTTCTCCCTATTTCCGTCTACTTCCATATTTTGTACATTATTGCAGAAATGTGAAGAATCCAGCGGAAATTGAGCTAAATCCGTCCCCGAGTATCCTGCATTGCATATGACGTGAAGTATTCACCCGAGGAACGAGCTTGGTGCGCAATTCAAGGCCCAAAAGGCAAGTCCAAGAGTTTATAGAAGTCAATTAGCAGCTCAAGCGGTCGATCGACCAGTCCTAGCAGTCGATCGACCAACCATCGGGTTCCAGAAGCTACTGTTTATTGAAGACCAATCGATCGACCAGTCCTAGCAGTCAATCGACCCGATTGCTATTATAGACGAGAATTAAAAGACCGTGAATCTTGAAGCCCAAAGTTATATTAAGTTTAGGAAATAAAGTTACGTTAGTGGCTATATAACGTAACCTAGAAACATCAGTTTAGTATCAAGTTTTTATCTAAGTTTCACATTCAATTTTAGAATATCATAGTTAGGGTTTGGGATATTGATTGTATGGGATTTTTATTCATACTTCTAATCACTCCGTTACCGTTCTCCTGCGATTTTCGGTATTCTTCCTGTTCTACTTTCAGTTCGTTTTATTTCGTTATTAGCGTAGAATTGATAGTTAGATTCCCGAAACCATCTTATTATTGCATGTTAATTGTTTGTCCTACCGCTTTAATTATGAGTTCAATACTTTTGTGCCCTAGTATTATTGTTGTTATCACTTTCAGCATGAGTAGCTAAATCAATTGTGCTAGGATGTAGGCGAATTATGGCGTAGGCGGCGTAGTATTAAATTGGACTGAATTCGCATGTCAGTCGATCGATAGCGTACTTGGTCGATCGATCGACCCGACCTCGTGAGGTTACCTTTCGTTTTAATTGATTTTAATGTGGTATTTAATGAATCGAATGCATGCGACCAGTTAGATGCTTAATTTATGACTGACCCATTAGATCGAAAGATAGGGAAAGTTGTTTGATCACCAATTAAGATGACTAAACTGTGCTGAGATCGAAAGATAGGTATAGTTTAGACCGTTAGTCACTTTTCAGGACGAGAGTCAGTATTAGTGATATTAGGGACCTATAGCGAGATCGAAAGATGCTATTTGTTAAGAGTGGACCGAGAGGACCTCTTGTTTCCCACCTCACCTGTGTTTGATTCAGACCGACTTAGCATCTTTGCCTGCCGAAAATTTGTAATGAACCGACCATCCTAGTACCCCTTCTTTATCTGTTTAAGCCGTCTTTTTAGTTTACTGTCTTTATTTATTCTTAGCTATAGACCAATTCAACTCAACCCCCACATTCGTTAGCTTAGACTATAATTAGATAGCTAGAAATTACGTCTGCCTCCTTATGGTCCGACCCTGTTACCATTAGCCTAGGTTAGTCTTAATAGGAAATTATAAATCTTATTTTTGGTACTCACAACGACGGGTATCAAATTTTGGCGCCGTTACCGGGGAGGCAATAGTTCTAATTTTTAGTTGTTTTATTTTTAGTCTTTTTTAGTTTAAGGGACTTCTGTTACTTAAACTTTTCTTATATTCTTTTTGTAGTTTCTTCTTATGCGCAGGTCACAGGGTGTTGAACTAGTACCATTCGATCCTGAGATATAGAAATCTTTGCGCGAGTTGAGACGATCACAAAGGGTATTACCGACAGAGGAAGAGCCGAGTATTCATCAAGCTATCACGAAACGAGTACATTCGAGGAAGACCCACGATCTTCACCCGTTTCCACCTCTTCAACCGAGACAGTCACTTCTCCGAAATTCCGAGTCATGGGCGAGGAAGTGAGTATAGCTAGCCATTCCGAGCCCGACAATTTTTGCAAACTTATATAAGGGGTTCGAATTACCAGGAGATGCCAGGAAGTTCGAACCAAAGCCTTCATACATCAATATGGTTGAGAGAAACCAATTCGGGGGAGCTGCAAATGAAGATGCAGCTAAGCACATGGAGACGTTTATCGACTACTGCTGTTCCATACCCCCACCAGCCGGCGTGACCCAAGACCAGATCAAGGAGACCATGTTTATCTTCTCCCTTCGTGATGCTGCAAGGGAGTGGTATAGAGATCTGGACCGATCCGCTCATGGGATCACCGACTGGAATTCCTTGGCATTGGCATTCTACAAGAAGTACTTTTCTGCTTCAAAGACGATTGCTATTAGAGCCCAAATCACGAGTTTCAAACAAGGGCCGGATGAGAACTTCCACGAGGCATGGGTCCGATTTAAGAAGTTGGTGCGAACCATACCGCACCATGGTTTCGAAAAATGGAGCTTGTGCAATCATTTCTATAATGGGTGTATGACGATCGAGGGGGCTATTTTGGATCTTTGCAGCCAATGGCCGATTTGCTGAGAACTTGGGAGAGACCAAGTGGTGGAAGATCATCGACGATCTAGCCACCCACAAGGCCGAGTATGGGAATTCCGGAGGGAACCGAGGAGAGTCACTGAATCTTCCTCTGTTGCTGCACTTGAAGCTCTCACTGCGAGATTTGACAAATATAAATTGGGAGGAGCTTCTAAAGGTGGGATGTACCAAGTAAATGCTGTGTTAGATGGTCCTTTCGTCTGTGAAAGGTGCGAAGCTGAGGGACACGTTTCGAAGAATTGCCCTAGTCCCTTTGAGTCTTGTGCTGCCTTTCAACATTATAGGCAGACAAACACCTACTATGAGCCTAATGTTCATCCCAACCTGAGGTGGAGTAGCCAGAATGTCCTAAATCCAACTCCACCTCCGCAGCAGCAACCCTATGTGCCCCCTCATCAAAAGCAACTACAATATCAAAAACCTCCTTATGTGCCGCAGCAGCAACAACAATCCCATAGTTCGATTTTGCTTTGAGTTTAAGAACTTGTTGATGAAGGAGTCCCAAGCAAGAGAGGCCGGGATGAAGCTACTAGAGAGCCAAATTGCTCAATTGGCTAGTAAGAGTACCTCTCGAGCTCCGGGACACTTACCGACTCAAACCGACCAAAAGGAGACCTTAAACGCCATCAGATTGAGGAGTGGGTCCACCCTGGAGGGGCCTGCCATGGTCGAGGATACTGTTGAAAAGAATGAGGCAGATCCGAGTCAAAAGAAAGCTGAAACGAAAAATTCAAAGAAAAAGGCGTCTACCAGGTATATCGATCGATCGGATACACCGTCGATCAACGATATGCGGGTTACAGCAGCTTCTAGAACTGTGCACCTTGGTCGATCGACTGAGGATAGTGGTCGATCGACCAAGATCACTGCTGATAGCGAGATTGTTCGTCCTCCGATGCCCGTAACTTGAGGGACCATTTGTTTCGGGGCACGACAACTCCGAGAGTGTTAGGGCCAGACCCGAGTGCTGATTGGTCCGTCCCAATTCCGAATTTCGATCCGATGACGGTTAATGGCTCACATTTGAGACGATCTGAGGACGATTCGAGCTTTAACAAGGAGAAAGCAGTGGACTTCCAGCCTAGGTCCACGGATGCCGGCATGCGCAACCTAGAGGAGAGGGCTAAGGTACTTCTTACAGCCCCATATCCGGAGAGACTAGTGCCAACAAAGGAACAGGTATCTTTCAGTAAGTTTGAAAAAGTTATTCGTAGCTTCAATGTACAGGTACCCTTCCTTGAGTTAGTTAATCAAGTGCCTGCCTACACTAAATTCATGAAACAACTCATGTCTAAGAAAAAGTCGCTTGAACATGTTCACACTGTCGCATTAACCAAAGAGTCATGCTCTTACTTGTCTCACACTGCACCCCATAAGCTAGAGGACCCGGGTAGCTTTTCTGTTTCTTGCAATATAGGTACCTTCTCTATTGAGAAGGCATTATGTGACTTAGGAGCTAGTATAAGCGTCATGCCTTTGAGTCTAGCTAGGAAGCTCAAATTGACTAGGTTCGCAGTGACAGACATGACAGTACAGATGGCTGACCGATCTGCGGTCCAGCCAATATGAGTCTTAGAGGACATCCCTGTCCAAATAGAGAAATTCTTCTTTCCCGTCGACTTTGTTGTACTTGACATGCCTGAGGATGCTCATATACCCATTATTTTGGGTAGGCCATTTACGCACACTTCTTTGGTGCGATCATAGATGTCGGTCTAGGAACCTTGACTTTCAAAGTAGGAAAGCATTCTATTGTCTTTGTCCAACCTGCTAAGAAAAAGGATCCCATGTGGCCTGTGACTTGTAACACGGTTTCTGAAAAGAAATCGTACTTTGTGCTTCCTGAATTGCCTGTCTCTATTACTACTTCTGTGTTGACCCCTCCGCCCCAGACTGGGAGCAAAAAGGAGGAAGAATCTGTTGTTTTAGATGTTGCAGGAGCTGGTTTGGGGAAGTTTATGCTGCAAGTTGCTCCGACCGTAAAGAAGCCGATCATTCAAAGAGGAGGTCTTGGTTGCCTGAGCTATGGAATCGATGAGGTAGTTTATGACGAGCCGGTCAAAGCCAGACAGTCTGATTTGGATTCTGACAAGCACGAAGAGATCCTTGATTGGGGAGATGATGAGAGTGTTGATCCGTTAAGCCATACGGACGTGGAAGCTAAGAAGGGTGCAGCTGCTCAAATAAGCACCGTTTAGGCTACCTCTAGTAGCCAGAAGCCGACGAAGTGGGCCATACCGTGGTCATTCTTGATCAACTATTAGTTGATCGAGCTCTTTATAAACTTCATTTTATTTGCTTTTGTTAGACGCTTTTTATTGCTTTTGTGTGCGCGAAAACTTCGCATTTTATTTTGCTTGCTTAGGATTTTATACGTTTGAGACTTTGTTTTGGGTTTTGCGCAATTTTGGGCGCGTATTATTGTGCACTTGCAGGTTTTTGGACCTCATTAGCTCAAGCTATTGAGCAAATACGAAGAAATAAGGAGTACATCAGTACTTTCAGTCGATCGACTGGCTACATTGGTCGATCGACTGAGTTGCACTTTCCAGGAGCTACTGTTCCTGACACCTTGGTCGATCGACTGCTGTCCTTAGTCGATCGACCAAGGACGTTGCTGTACCTATTCACGACCTCTCCCCTGCTGTGTTTGGTCGATATGCGGACTTAAGGGAGTTTTCTACTCCAATTTTCTTTCCGTCCAATTATTTATTTCTTCTATCTTCTCAATTGTGCACAATTTTACCGCTTCAAAATTATCTTCTCGATTTTATGCGTGGGTTTTATTTGTCTTTTAGGTACCTTATTAGTAGCACTGCTGGCTACTGAAACCTCCTAGCTCACGCTGGTTTGGGGAGGTTTTCCTTTTTGCTGCGCTTAAAGTCTTGTAAGTTCCCGATTTTCACTTCATGTCTTATTTATTTCATTTTCCCGCAAATTCCCATTTCTCTTTTCTTCATTACATGATTTTGCACAATGGGGACATTGTGTGATTTGGTTTGGGGAAGGGTTTTGCGTCGCATATCATTTGCTTGCATTCACGTTTACATTTTGTCTTGCATTGTTGTTTATTTCTTCATATACATCAAAAATCAACAAAAAAAAAAATTGATAAAATTTCAAAAATTCCCATAAAATGCACGTTTATTTTAGCATATAGGTCGAGTTGGAACGGTAGTATTTCAAGGATGATATTGCATTTTGCACCTGTTTTGCCTGAACCTTGCTAAATTGACATGTTATTAGTAGAATCGTATAAGTGCATATCTACGAGTTTTCGTTAATTATTTGCTGAACTTGATACTTGACTTTGAAAATTGGCAAACTACATCATATTTCTGAGATTTAGAGCCTATAACTGGTGACATCTATGACCGGTTTATTTAGGAATGTGAGTAGTACTCCTTATGAGGCATGTCACATAAATGTGCATAAATATGAACTTAACCTGCTTAATACCTGTACGCATTCGGTCTGTGGTTAGTCGACACATGTGGTAGAGGTTTCCCCTTATCTGTTTTGCCCATGAACTCCACACTGCCAAAAATATCCTTTTTTGTCCTAATTACTACATCCTACATTTAGCCTGTCCTTTGTCAAGCTAGTAGTCTGTGTTCTTGGGGTTGTTACTCATTTTTGGTGGCATATGCTCTGTTGAGACGTTATTGGGAAGATGAAATGAGGGAACGAAAGAAATAAAGAAAAGAAACAAAAGAAAAAAAAGAAAGAGAAAAAAGATGAAATGAAAAAAAAAAAATATAGCATGATGCGGGAGCAATGTCGAGCTCTAGCGCACTCTTACATAACGTTGATCCGAGTCCTTATTTTGGCGCTAAAAGAAATGCGAGTTATGTCACAATGATAAGTTGGACATCAAGCTCTAGCTGATCCAAGGAGTGCCGCCCAAGGAGAGTGCCGCCCAAGTTAGAGGATGATTTTAGTCTTCCTCACCTAGTTTTCCTCACCTAGTTTTTACAAAAATCTAGCATATTTTTTCTATATAATTTTAAATAATGCCTTGGTGCCCAAGCATGCCTAGGAAATAGTTTTTAGCATTTAATGCTGCCTTGGAGCCCAAGTACATCCTAGGCTATATAAGGGACAAAAATCCTCATTTGTAATCATCCAATTTCAGAAATATAAACCCAAGTGTAGAGATTTTCTCTCAAACTTTGAATGCTTGCGAGTGTTCTTGTCTTCCTTGCGAGGTCGGCGCCTTATTTCAGCCTTGTTTACTGTGTGTTCTTGGTTGAAATATCCTTTGTTTCCCTCCTTGTTCCTGTGTGGTCTTGGTTGGAGATTCCAGTTTTAGTTGAGTTATCTTGCGAGGTTTCTTAGCTAATCCATATCCATTTTACTTAAACATTTTCCGCTGCAAACTAAACTCTAAAAACACAAAAATATCACTCAAAACACTTCACCAAATCAGTCCCCTTTTGTGTCTAACATTCACACCGATTTGGTACCCGGTTTTACATCAAATGGTTATCAGAGCTGTGTTCAAATTTGTTTCTTAACAAGTTTGTCTTGGGAAAAGCATAATCACGTGTTATTATCGTGAAAAAAAAAAAAAAAAAAAAACTTACTGTTCACGTCTGGTACTGTTCACCCGTGAAAAAAAAAAAAAAAAAAAGATGTCTTATGATGGTTCATATCAAGAACCATGGGAGGAACGTATGGATGACTTAACAAAACGAATGGCACAAATGAATTACAAGATTGATCAGATTTGTAATCATACTCTTAGAAAGAAGGGGAAAAGGCATGTTGAAAGTTCAGATTCCGATGAGAGCCATCATTCCATTCCTGAACCAAGGAGGAATAATGATGATGATCGTGGATTAAAACTTGATATCCCGGAGTTTGAAGGGGAACTTGATCTTTGAAAAATTCCTAGATTGGGTGAGACAAGCAGAGAGAGTCTTTGAATATAAAGGCTATGATGAACACAAGCAATTCAAGGTTGCTACCTTGAAAATGACCAAGTATGCATCCTTGTGGTATGAGAACCTTAAGAAGCAAAGAAGGCGTGAAAGAAAGAGTAAGATTGAGACTTGGGATAAGTTGAAGAAGCACTTGCAAAAACGCTTCGTGCCAAGAGACTATGAACAAGAGCGTGCCAGATGCTTACATCTCTTTCTCAAGGTAATTTAAGTGTGACTGATTACATTAAGGAGTTTGAAAGACTAATTATGGTGTGTGACCTTGAGGAACGGGAGGAGATGCAAATTTCTCGATTCATTAAGGGTTTGAGTCCTTCATTGGCCCAACGAGTTGAGGTTCAGAATTTCCTTGATTTTAATGATGTGTGTAAGCTTGCTCTTAAGTTTGAAAAGCAGGACAAAGGAAAGAAACCCATGGTTGCTCGTGATGGTTCTAAGGGTGTTAATCCTTTTTATAAGTCAAGCGCTACATCATCATTCAATAAGGAAGCCAAAAAGGAAGAACCTAAAGACAAAGGCAAAGGAGTTGCTACTGATTTCAAAGATATGCGTACTAGGAGATGCTTTAAGTGCCAAGGTTATGGACACATCGCTAACGAATGTCCCCAAAAGAGAGCGCTTACTCTTCAAGAGTTAGGTGAGATTACTCCATGTTTCGCGGTGACAAATGAGACGGAGGTCAATTCTGTCCAGAACGATGGAGATGAAGAAGATGATGAGGTTCACACTCATATTGTCGAACCATCATATGACACTGATAAGGAGATGTTCGTGGTGAGAAACTTGCATATTCAATCCACACCGATTGAAATGGAGCAACGTGAGCAGATTTTCCATGCTCGTTGTAAGGTGCATGGTAAGACTTGCAATTTGATTATTGATAGTGGGTCTTGCACAAATGCGGTTGCTACTGAATTGGTGGATTCCTTTAAGCTTGAGACTCGTAATCACCATAAACCATACATGCTGCATTGGTTGAATGAAAACAGTGGGATTAAAGTCAAGAAACAAGCTTTGCTTTCATTTGTTATGGGTCCCTATGAAGATGAAGTATGGTGTGATGTGTTACCCATGAGTGCGTGTCATATTCTATTGGGACGACCATGGCAGTTTGATAGAGAAGTTGTTCATCAAGGAAGGGATAACATTTACATTGTTAGTAAGGGTAAAAACAGATTCCACTTGAAACCCTTGTCACCTAACAAAGTAAAGAAAAAAAATGAGAATTTGTTTATGAATGCTAAAGAATTTGTTGAAGCATTAGAACAAGGGGAACAAGCTTATGTTCTTATGGTTCGAGATGTGGAAGAGGGAATTGGAGTTCATGACGAGACTGTCCAAATGTTGTTGAATGAGTTTGGTGATGTGTTCCCGGAAGAGTTGCCACTTGGATTACCTCCTAAGCGTGGCATAGAACACCAAATTGATCTTATTCCAGGAGCTACACTTCCAAACAAACCAGCCTATCGATGCAATCCAGAAGAGGCTAAAGAGTTGCAAAGACAAGTGCAAGAATTGATTGATCGAGGCTATGTGCAAGAGAGTCTTAGTCCTTGTGCCGTACCTGCTCTTTTGGTACCCAAGAAGGATGGGACATGGCGTATGTGTATTGATAGCCGAGCAGTGAACAATATTACAATTAAGTATCGCTTTCCTATGCCGAGGCTAGATGATATGCTTGATGAGTTGAATGGAGCTCGTGTGTTCTCGAAAATTGATCTTCGAAGTGGTTATCATCAAATGAGGATTCGAGAAGGTGACGAATGGAAAACAGCCTTCAAAACAAAGCAAGGGTTGTATGAGTGGCTTGTTATGCCATTTGGGTTATGCAATGCTCCTAGTTCTTTCATGCGGCTGATGAATGAGGTCCCAAGGCCATTTCTTAATAAGTTTGTTGTTGTTTATCTTGATGACATTCTTATTTACAGCAAAAATAAGGAGCAACACTTGGAACATTTGAGAAAGGTATTTGAGAAGTTAAGAGAACAGAAACTTTATGGAAAGCTCGAGAAATGCATGTTCATGGTGCCTAGTGTGACCTTTCTTGGTTATATCGTTGGAGAAGAAGGGGTGAGCGTTGATCCTTCAAAAGTGGAAGCAATTCAATCGTGGCCTATTCCTAAAACAACTACTGAAGTTAGAAGTTTTCATGGATTGGCTTCGTTTTATCGAAGGTTCATTCAGAATTTTAGCTCTATTGTTGCACCTATCACCGAGCTAACAAAGAAAGGAGAGTTTGTGTGGAATCCAAGTGCACAAAAGGCATTTGATGAGATCAAAGATAAGTTGTGTTCAACACCTATTCTAGCTTTGCCCAACTTTGACAAATTGTTCGAAGTTGAATGCGACGCTAGCGGAGTTGGAGTTGGAGCTGTTCTAATCCAAGAGAAACGACCTATTGCATTCTTTAGTGAAAAATTGGGTGGAGCAAGGCTAAAGTATTCCACCTATGACAAAGAGTTCTATGCGATTGTGCGAGCACTGGATCATTGGGCTCATTATCTTCGCCCAAAACCATTTGTTCTGCATTCTGATCACGAGGCTCTAAAGCACATTCATGGGCAACAAAAGTTGAATGCAAGACATGCCAGATGGGTAGAGTTCCTACAATCCTTTACCTTTTCTTCAAAGTATAAAATGGGAAACTCTAATGTTGTGGCTGATGCGCTTTCAAGGAGGCATTGTTTGCTTGTTGCACTTGATGCGAGGTTACTTGGATTTGAGCAATTGAAAGAATTATACAAAGATGATCCTGATTTTTCAAATGAACTTATTAGTCCTACTAATTTGTTCTCGGTGCAAGAAGGATATTTATTCAAAGGAAACAAGCTTTGTATTCCTAAGAGCTCAATTCGAGAGCTATTGGTTAGAGAAGTGCATGGAGGAGCGTTGGCTAGACACTTTGGCGTTAATAAGACTTATGATATCCTTGGAGAGCACTTCTATTGGCCTAAGATGCTCAAGGATGTGCAAGATGTGATAGCAAGGTGTGCTACATGCCAAATATCAAAAAGTTCATTCACTAAGGGGCTTTACACTCCCTTACCAGTTCCTACACAACCATGGAACGAGGTAAGCATGGATTTTATTGTTGGGTTGCCGCGAACTCAAAGAGGTAAAGATTCAATCATGGTGGTGGTTGATCGATTCTCAAAAATGGCTCATTTCATACCATGTCACAAAACTGATGATGCTTCTAAAGTTGCTGAGTTGTATTACAAGGAAGTTGTTCGTCTACATGGCATTCCTAAAACTATTGTTTCCGATCGAGACACTAAGTTTTTAAGCTACTTTTGGAAGACGTTGTGGCGTTTGGTTGGTACTAAGCTGTTGTTTAGTACTTCTCACCATCCCCAAACTGATGGTCAAACGGAGGTGACAAATCGAACTCTTGGAAGTTTGTTACGAGGTTTAGTGAGTAAGAGCACAAAGGATTGGGATGTGAAGTTGGCACATCTTTGAGTTTGCCTATAATCGTACACCGTCTATGACTACTGGCCGTGCACCATTCGAGATCGTTTATGGGATAAATCCTTATCTCCCTATTGATCTTATTCCTATTCCAAAGAAGGAGACGGTAAGTTTTGAAGCTAAGGAAAGACAAGCTGCATTCTTGCGTACTTGTGAGCAAATCAAAGCTCAAATTGAGAAGGCTAATGCAAGATACAAGGAGAAAGCTAATAAGCATCGAAAACAGCCTACATTCAAGGTGGGAGATCTTGTTTGGTTACATCTTCGCAAGGAGAGGTTTCCCTCTAAGCGAAAGAACAAGTTAATGCCAAGAGCCGATGGTCCATTTCGAGTGCTTGAGCGCTACAGTGAAAGTGCTTACAAAATTGAACTCCCTGATGAATATGGTGGTGTAAGTGCTACTTTCAATATTGGTGATCTATCTCCATACTTGGATGATGAAAATTTGAGGACAAATTATTTTGAAGAAGGAGAGAATGATGCGGGAGCAATGTCGAGCTCTAGCGCACTCTTACATAACGTTGATCCGAGTCCTTATTTTGGCGCTAAAAGAAATGCGAGTTACGTCACAATGATAAGTTGGACATCAAGCTCTAGCTGATCCAAGGAGTGCCGCCCAAGGAGAGTGCCGCCCAAGTTAGAGGATGATTTTAGTCTTCCTCACCTAAGTTTTCCTCACCTAGTTTTTACAAAAATCTAGCATATTTTTTCTATATAATTTTAAATAATGTCTTGGTGCCCAAGCATGCCTAGGAAATAGTTTTTAGCATTTAATGCTGCCTTGGAGCCCAAGTACATCCTAGGCTATATAAGGGACAAAAATCCTCATTTGTAATCATCCAATTTCAGAAATATAAACCCAAGTGTAGAGATTTTCTCTCAAACTTTGAATGCTTGCGAGTGTTCTTGTCTTCCTTGCGAGGTCGGCGCCTTATTTCAGCCTTGTTTACTGTGTGTTCTTGGTTGAAATATCCTTTGTTTCCCTCCTTGTTCCTGTGTGGTCTTGGTTGGAGATTCCAGTTTTAGTTGAGTTATCTTGCGAGGTTTCTTAGCTAATCCATATCCATTTTACTTAAACATTTTCCGCTGCAAACTAAACTCTAAAAACACAAAAATATCACTCAAAACACTTCACCAAATCAGTCCCCTTTTGTGTCTAACATTCACACCGATTTGGTACCCGGTTTTACATCATAGCATCTGTACTGTTTAAGCAGTCGATCGACTGCCCCTTTTGGTGTCGATCGACTGAGGTTCGAGAAAGAGAAAGAATCAATTCGCATAATTCAAACCTTTATCTTTTGGCGATTTTTGCTCCCATGTATTACTCATATTTTATGGGGAGTTAGTTGATTACTTTTATCTCTGGAGATTGTGAGATTTGTGCTTGCTATAGCACCGTTTCGATTGATTTTGATTAAGAAGTTGGATGTTGCCATACGGTTCCGTTTTGGTACTAGCTTGATCACCTGTACCTCCACTTTTCCATAAATGTTTTGCCTCTTCTTACCCATACCTCACATATCCACATATATACCTCGGCATGTGTCATGGTCTCTTGTTGGTTGGAATGCGTATGTACGGTTGTAGAGATTGCTATCATATTAGACTGCAGGCATGTTCTTTTAGGTCGTAGTTAGGTGAGCGTCATTACATTTACTTCTTTCTATCTTACATATACTCACCTATGTTTATTGATTGGTATGAGCGACTCGTGAGAGTCCAATTTGATAAGTCTCTACAGTTGACGGTTCAGTAGTTTTAACGGCTCCATAACTCGTTTGCATGATTCATTTGCTAATTGATTGTTGGTTGTGCATTAAATTGGTTTAGGCTTTACTTGTTGCATTTCGCTCTGAGATTGAACTCATTCCATTAGGTCATTAGATCGAGTCTAGTTCTTGCTTGGGGACAAGCAAGGGTTTGGTTTGGGGAAGTTTGATGCGTGTCTTTTATATGATGTTTTACATCCCATTTTACACGCATTTCAGAGCTCATTCATGTAGTTTATGCTACATTTCTCCCTATTTCCGTCTACTTCCATATTTTGTACATTATTGCAGAAATGTGAAGAATCCAGCGGAAATTGAGCTAAATCCGTCCTCGAGTATCCTGCATTGCATATGCCGTGAAGTATTCACCCGAGGAACGAGCTTGGTGCGCAATTCAAGGCCCAAAAGGCAAGTCCACGAGTTTATAGAAGTCAATTAGCAGCTCAAGCGGTCGATCGACCAGTCCTAGCAGTCGATCGACCAACCATCGGTTCCGAAGCTCACATTTCAAGACTGGGCCAATCGACCAGTCCTAGCAGTCGATCGACCCGATTGCTATTACAGACGAGAATTAAAAGACCGTGAATCTTGAAGCCCAAAGTTATATTAAGTTTAGGAAATAAAGTTACGTTAGTGGCTATATAACGTAACCTAGAAACATCAGTTTAGTATCAAGTTTTTATCTAAGTTTCACATTCAATTTTAGAATATCATAGTTATGGTTTGGGATATTGATTGTATGGGATTTTTAGTCATACTTCTAATCACTCCGTTACTGTTCTCCTGCGATTTTCGGTATTCTTCCTGTTCTACTTTCAGTTCGTTTTATTTCGTTATTAGCGTAGAATTGATAGTTAGATTCCCGAAACCATCTTATTATTGCATGTTAATTGTTTGTCCTACCGCTTTAATTATGAGTTCAATACTTTTGTGCCCTAGTATTATTGTTGTTATCACTTTCAGCATGAGTAGCTAAATAAATTGTGCTAGGATGTAGGCGAATTATGGTGTAGGCGGCGTAGTATTAAATTGGACTGAATTCGCGTGTCAGTCGATCGACTGACGTACTTGCTTGATCGACTGACCTCGTGAGGTTACCTTTCGTTTTAATTGATTTTAATGTTGTATTTAATGAATTGAATGCATGCGACCAGTTAGATGCTTAATTTATGACTGACCCATTAGATCGAAAGATAGGGAAAGTTGTTTGATCACCAATTAAGATGACTAAACTGTGCTGAGATCGAAAGATAGGTATAGTTTAGACCGTTAGTCACTTTTCAGGACGAGAGTCAGTATTAGTGATATTAGGGACCTATAGCGAGATCGAAAGATGCTATTTGTTAAGAGTGGACCGAGAGGACCTCTTGTTTCCCACCTCACCTGTGTTTGATTCAGACCGACTTAGCATGCTGCCGCCGAAGCTGTAATGAACCGACCATCCTAGTACCTCTTCTTTATCTGTTTAAGCCGTCTTTTTAGTTTACTGTCTTTATTTATTCTTAGCTATAGACCAATTCAACTCAACCCCCACATTCGTTACTTTGGACTATAATTAGATAGCTAGAAATTACGTCTGCCTCCTTGTGGTTCGACCCTGTTACCACTAGCCTAGGTTAGTCTTAATAGCAAATTATAAATCTTATTTTTGGTACTCACAACGACGGGTATCTGTAATCCAAATGATTTGTACATTTGGCAATTGTCGATTAGGTCTCATAAATGAGAAACGCATTAAACGCTAGTGTCGACTAGAATTATTGGACCATTTAATTTTCAATCATATGGAATATGCGAATCTTGTCTCCTTCGCAAAATGATTTGTACTTCCTTTAGTGGTAAAGGGACACGAGCAAGTGATTTATTGGAACTAATACATGCCGATGTATGTGTTCTAATGAACATCACCGCAAGGGGAATTTATGACTACTTCGTCACTTTTACCGATGATTTAAGTAGATATGGGTATATTTACTTAATCAAATATAAAGTGAAGCATTTGAGGAATTTGAGAAATTTATAAATGACGTAGAGAACCAATTGAACAAAGTAATAATGCATTATGATCCGATCATAGTTGCAAAGATCTAAGTAATGAATTTGATTTATTATAATATGGATTATGACATAGTGTCACTACCCATAAAGATCAAACTAATATGAGTCGGTTTGAGTTATTGAACTCAATTTTGGGAATTTGCAATCCAAAACGAATACGTAATTCTAAACGGATGGTCAACCAAGAAATAACTGAAATACAGAGTCTATTTAACAAATAACATGGATCAGATTCGCATATAACATGAATCAAGCTGCCATGATGGAGTTGGTCTTTTATGTGCTAACACGTCAATCTAGACAAACATCCTATTACTTCACCATATATGTTTGTTACTCACAAAGCTATCTCTTAAGCAGATAGAGGTATTTCTAAGAGATAGAGTGAGAGTAGATTGGATCGTAACAAACATGTCTTTTAGTTAATTTGTTACTTTGTGAAAGTAATGGGACTATAATCTATAAAGATAGAATGGGAGTATAGCTCAGTGGGAGTTTAGCACACATGTCTTGTTGTTAAAAATATTGCTGATACCGTCGTCAGATACCAAAAATAAAATACCTATTACACTAACAGAAGCTAGCAGTAAGTAGGGTTGATCTCCACAGGGAGGCAATCACTATCTACTTGTCAATTCGGTCTGTCTACGGTCACAAGATGGGGGTTTGATTGTTTTGACTAAACTAACGAGATTAAGGCAAGAGAAATAGAGATAAGAGAAATTACGCAGAGGGAAAGGAAACTAGGATGTCGGTTCATCAATGAATGTCAATTAATTGCAGTTAAGGTCACAGATTAGTCGATGTGTCGGTCTAAGGGGCAATGAATATCTCCTTCCGGTCTCAATTCGCCCTAAAATACTATTAGCTTAGCTTCCGCCCTCACTAAAGCATTCTATTGTTCACTGCGGGTCTCACCCCTTCCAACCTTCCGGTCTAGGTCAAGGCTTACCAAAATTAAAAAGGCTAATTGCATCGATTCAATCAGCAAGATACAATTAAAGCAGCGATTAACAACATAGACAAAAACAACAACAACAATCTGCAAACTAATTAGCAATTAACATTCATTCATCGAATCCTCTAATCCTATCAGAGAGAAATTAGCGAGACATAAATAAGTGTAAAGGGAGAATAAAAACAAAAGAAAGAGAAATAGTAAACATTAAATAAAGAGAAAAGGGAAAAGAGAGAAAATTACAGAGAAAAGATCCGGAAAATGAGAAGAAGCCTTCAACAATAGAAAAGGGAAAAGAAAAGTATTGTAAAGTAATGTATCAGATGATGGGGGAAAAAAGAGAGAGGAGAGAGTGATAAATGACGTCTCTCCTTCCTATTTATAAGAAATAGGATTATTTATTTGACCTAATAAAGAATTAAAGCGAAAAAACCCGAGCCCAATAGAGATTTACTCGATCGAGGACTTTTATATCACTCGATCGAGCAAAACCAAGATAAAAGCCCTCGATCGAGTACTTTAGGTAATAGATCGAACACTTATTAAATAGGCACTACTCGATCGATTAGAAAAAGGAGTCGATCGAACATAATTGTACTCGATCGAGTACTTTCCAGCGCACAATTCCTGCCTCGCGCACTGAACTTCAAATGGCTGCCATTTCTTCGTTACTTGGGCAAACAGGACGATTCCGGTGGAGTTGGAAAGATAATAGGACAAGCTTTCATCTCCAGTTGGAATAACATGAAAATCAGTTGTAGAACTCGAGTTATGGCTCTTCAAAATAGGCACTAGCAATTTGAAGTTCTTCCTTTGCTCGCCTTGCTATTTTACTTCTTTGCGCATCTCAAGACAACTACATCCCCGCTCCAAATTCACTCTTCCTCCAAATGCATGCTAAACGGACGGTAAAAGGCTCGATTTCACTATTTTCTGGTCCATTCCTGCAAATAGAACAAAACAAACCAAAGTAGCATATTCGGGGCATTTCGTAGCATAAAACTACGATAATAGCGTAGAAATACGTGCATAAAAAGGCCAAAAAGGACTATATAAAATGCACGTGTCAAATCTCCCCAAACCAAACCTTTACTCGTCCTCAAGTAAACTAAATGCAAACTAATGGAACGGAAAAGATAACTTAGAGCTAGCTATAAATGCTCACTTAAACCAATTTAATGCAAGCAAACTAACACTTATAGCAAACAGTCAAATGCAAACGAGTTGTACGATGTTTATAATAAAGCTGAACCGTCGACCTTGCAAGACCTTTAATAATGGACTCTCACGGGTCACTCTTCTCTCATGAAGCAAAGGGTGAACATATATATGTATGAGAGAAAGAAATATAGTCGCTCACCTAAACTACAACCCACATAGACATGCATGCAACTGATATGATAGACAATTCTAGCTATCGTACACACATTCCAACCAAACAAGGTCCTGTCACAGCCGAGGGCTTACAAAAATATGGTAAAGTGAGGCAATGGGTAAGAAAAGGCAGAACATTTATGGGAATGTGGAGGTATAGGCGGCCAAGCTAGTACCTAAACAAAACCATCTCATCAAACAACATCTTTTTTTTTCCTTTTTTTTTTCAACTTCTCTTTTTTTCATCTCATCATCCTTCTTTCTTTTCTACCAACTCCAGATCAACATAACACAAGCCAAACTTGGCACAATAAATAATATACCACAGAACAATCTAAACTAGCTTGACAAGGCAGGCTAAATTTGGAATGTAGCTAAGGGTCAACAGGCAAATTTGGCTAATGTGGAGTTAAGTGGGTAAAAATAAAAGAAAGGGAAATTGTAAGCACCTCCCTGCATGTGACACCAACCACTAACCCGAATGTATGTAGGCAAAGAGCAATTGAATTTCATATATGTGCAAATTGATGATACATGTTATGCAAGGAGTAACTACTCACAATCCTACATGAAACTGGTCACAAATGACACCAGTTTATAAGGCTCTAAATCTTAGAAATTATAAGTAGCTTGCCAAAATTTTCAGGTCAAGTCTATTCGTTCAGCTAAATTTTAACATTAACTCGTAGATATGTAATAAGACAAGGGTAAAGATATTAAGTTTTATGCAAGGCTCAGCAAAAAGACAATTGCAGTGCAATATCATCATAGAAATCTACTGTTCCGACTCAACCTATATGCAAAAATAAACGTGAATATTTTGAATTTTTCGAAATTTTTCTATTTTAATGAGATTTTTGAATTTGTATAAAAATAAATAACAATGCATACATAAATTAAACGTGACAACAGAAATGCAATAAAAACAAGATGCAGACACAGATATGGATGCATAACCTCCCCAAACCAAACCGTATAATGCCCTCATTGTACCCAAAAATAAGGAAAGGAAATGCAAACTAGAAAGGAGAGAGAGTGTAGATGCAGAAAACTCACAAGATTGCGCGAATAAGGGACCTCCCCAAATCAGCCAGCAACGTGGGAGGTCGCAAACAGCTGCCAAATATCGTCACAAGAAGCTAATCCAAGCAAAGGGCATCCAAAGGCACTCGATCAAGAGAGGATGATACTCGATCGAATAAACTGGGCATACTAAACTGCTCGATCGAACAAGAATAGTGGTTAATCGAGTTGTTTCTCCTTGGCAGATACTCGATCGAGTAGAATTTGTGCTCGATCGAGTAAGAACAGCAGCAAAAGTTCTCGATCGAGTACAAAAAACACTTGATCGAGTCATCCTCAGTATGTTCCTGCAAAGACGCAATAAAATAGCCCACAAAACTAACAAAGCAAGCATGACTGATATAGTCTATGGTTCGAAGACCAATTATTACAACTAGAAATGTAAAGTTCGAAAAACAACTAAAAATAAAAATCTCCGGGTTGCCTGACGGGTAGCGCTAGTTTCAGACAGGTCCCAGCTCTACCTTCTTTTCTTCAAGCCTCTCTAATTTAGCCTGGTCAAAACAGCTCAAAGCGCGCAACAACCGATCAAATAGCTGTGCATGTGCTACACAAAAATGTAAGTAGCACCACAGTGGAATAAAGATATAGGAAATAAAAATGTATAACCGTTTAAGCCTAACAAATTTCCTATGACAGCTCCTAAATTTGTCTACAAAATAAAGGAGCTCAGGAGCTCAGGAGCAATTAACAATAAATTAGGGTATCGTTTCAGATTAACCAAATTAAGATGACAAGAACGGTGAAAGATCGTTAAAATAATTGACCAGCTGGGAGGGGGTATAGCATTAAAAGAAGAAACACGAGTCATACGAGGTAGCGTACTATTAATATTAACAACAATAAAATTATCGCTAACTACCTCAGGTGGATTTCTCTCAATGTCGGAATCATTGACAAAAGAATATATTACCTCATCCGTGCTAGGAGCAATTACCGACTCAGCTGTCTTCTCATCACCCTCCTCAGTGGATTCCGTCTCGTAAATCGCAGCGTCAAGTGCATCCAACTCGGCTTTGAAAAGGAGAGATTCACCGTAACCATTATCATCATCAAAATCGTCATCTAAAATGAACCCAAGTGACGTTGCATTGCTCTCTCTGGCAAAATCAGTCGATCGAGTGGAACTATTACTCGATCGAAAGCTTTCCCCATGAATTTCACTCGATCGAGTACATGAAACAGCTCGATCGAGTACTTCCTCTAAGCAGCTATTCGATCGAGTGATGTATTGTCCTCGATCGAACATTTCTTCAGGTATGTCATTCGATCGACCAACATAATCCATTCAATCGAGTGATTCTTGCTGATTAGTGCACAGATCTTCGTGTAAGGCCTCATTATCTGATAGATATTCATTTTCCGAGTCGTCCCAGTCATCAGAAGCAGCTAACTGAGCTATCCCAGACTCGAGCTCATCAATTCGCGCACAAGTGTGTCTATCATGTTCTTGCACTTGGAGTGCAAGCGCCTTCACTAAAGACTTTAACTCAGCAATCTCTTCTTTCCGTTTATTAGGAGGAGGAGCTTGTTGCTGCGGTGGCCAGACAAACGGAGGCTTTTGATAGCCTCGTTGATAAGGTAGATGCGGCGGCACAACTACAGAGGAATGGCTAGCTTGTCTACGGTGCTTGAACGCGTAGACCTCGTCGTTCTCTGCTATGCAAAAGGCTGCATTGTGCCCAGCAGCACCACATCTCCCGCAGTAAATCACCTGCTGCGCCATATAATGGAACATAGGCGACGGGTCAAAGGTACTCAAGCCTTCCCTTTGACAATATCTTACCTAGAACTGTCTAGGTAGGACCTTTAGGGCCTATCAAAACAGCACTAAAGAAAAAGATTAGAACGGCCTCAAGGGAAAAAGTCCCCTGAGGCTAAAAACAGACAAAAATAAACAAGCAAATAAGTAGTTGCCTCCCCGACAACGGCGCCAAAATTTGATACCGTCGTCAGGTACCAAAAATAAAATACCTATTTACACTAACAGAAGTTAGCAGTAAGTAGGGTCGATCTCCATAGGGAGGCGATCACTATCTACTTGTCTATTCAGTCTGTCTAGGGTCACAAGATGGGGGTTTGATTGTTTTGACTAAACTAACGAGATTAAGGCAAGAAAATAGAGATAAGAGAAATTACGCAGAGGGAAAGGAAACTAGGATGTCGGTTCATCAATGAATGTCAATTAATTACAGTTAAGGTCACAGATTAGTCGATGTGTCGGTCTATGGGGTAATGAATATCTCCTTCCGGTCTCAATTCGCCCTAAAATACTATTAGCTTAGCTTCCGCCCTCACTAAAGCATTCTATTGTTCACTGCGGGTCTCACCCTTTCCAACCTTCCGGTCTAGGTCAAGGCTTACCAAAATTAAAAAGGCTAATTGCATTGATTCAATTAGCAAGATACAATTAAAGCAGCGATTAACAACATAGACAAAAACAACAACAACAATCTGCAAACTAATTAGCAATTAACATTCATTCATCGAATCCCCTAATCCTAGCAGAGAGAAATTAGCTAGACATAAATAAGGGTAAAGGGAGAAGAAAAACAAAATAAAGAGAAATAGTAAACATTAAATAAAGAGAAAAGGGAAAAGAGAGAAAATTACAGAGAAAAGATCCGGAAAATGAGAAGAAGCCTTCAACAGTAGAAAAAGGAAAAGAAAAGTATTGTAAAGTAATGTATCAGATGATGGGGGGAAAAAAGAGAGAGGATAGAGTTACAAATGACGTCTCTCCTTCCTATTTATAAGAAATAGGATTATTTATTTGACCTAATAAAGAATTAAAGCGAAAAAACTCGAGCCCAATAGAGATTTACTCGATCGAGAACTTTTATATCACTCGATCGAGCAAAACCAAGCTAAAACCTCTCGATCGAGTACTTTAGGTACTTGATCGAACACTTATTAAATAGGCACTACTCGATCGAGTAGAAAAAGGAGTCGATCGAACATAATTGTACTCGATCGAGTACTTTCCAGCGCACAATTCCTGATTCGCGCACTAAACTTCAAACGGCTGTCATATTTTCGTTTCTTGGGCAAACAGGACAATTTCAGTGGCGTTGGAAAGATAAGAGGACAAGCTTTCATCTCCTGTTAGAATTACCTTAAAATCAGTTGTAGAACTCGAGATATAGCTTTTTAAAATTGGCACTACCAATTTGAAGTTCTTCCTTTGTTCGCCTTGCTATCTTACTTCTTTGCGCATCTCAAGACAGCTACATCCCCGCTTCAAATTCACTCTTCCTCCAATTGCATGCTAAACAGACGGTAAAAGGCTCGATTTCACTATTTTCTGGTCCATTCCTACAAATAGAACAAAACAAACCAAAGTATCATATTCGGGGCATTTCGTAGCATAAAACTACGATAATAGCGTAGAAATACGTGCATAAAAGGCCAAAATGGACTATATAAAATGAACGTATCAATTGCTTTGCGAAAGTAATGGTATTGTCCTAAATCGACTTTGTTACATACGAGCAATAGCATTACAATCCAAAGATTGTTACTCAAAGAGTAGATTTACTTAAAGGCGAGGGTCTCCTTAAAGTGAATAGAGCTTTAGAGTAAATAAGAGCATAGATCGACATGAAGATGTTGATCAAGATAAATTATGTTAGGAATTGCCGGCAAATGGTAATTAAAATTCGCTTTTCTAAAATGGGAATTTAGAGAAGGAAGTGTTTGAAACACAAAAAACTTAGATGAAGATCTAAGAATCCTAACATATTATGCGTAACTTTCTTAACTGATCTTAGAATGGTCTTAAGCTAGCATTAAAGGATTATACTTTTAGTTCATGTGATAATAGTGAATGGTATCATTCACATGATTGAAGAATCATGATTATACATGAAGTTAAGTGGGAGTAAGAATTATTTTTCTCGTGTCTTATATGTTGATGACATATTATTTATTGAGAATAATGTACCAATGATCTCTTCTGTGAAAGAGTGATTGGGAGACTAGGAAAGGGTGCGATATATTCTAAGATTTTTGAATCTATGTGAGAGAATATTGGCATAGAATTGAGAGTCTTATGAGGATAAGATCTTTCGTATCTGTTGTACATCAACAAGATTGAATAGGCTATTCATGTTGATGGAAGTGGAATTACTATGATGGAGTCATAGTCATTCACTGAACCTATTAAGTTGTTGATTACATGAAATCGATTGCTAATGTTTCCGCAATTAGAATGATCATGTATGCCAACAGGCGCACATACCATGATGTATTATATGCCAAGAGCATAATAAGTCAATAACAAGATAATTCCCATGATATGGCTTGTGAGAGCCTTAAAGAATATCCTTGAGATTCTTGGGAAGAATTAAGTTCTTGGGAAGAATTAAGGTTTCGTTTATATGGTTGGATGATAAACTAAGTTATGTGTTGAAGGGTTGCACAAACTTTAGTTTCCAAACCGAAAAGGATTTGTTGAAATCCTAAGATGTCTTATTGACTTAGGAGTAAGAGATTAGAAAAGTGTTTTAGTTTCGCGCATTGCAAATTCTACAAAAGGAATCTAAGTAAATTGTGATAAAAATGGTCAATGTAGGGATTAAGGGTGAATCCCTTAACAAATGACTTTATCACAAGTTATACGATAACAGTGGGAGCATCTTTCAAGTTAAAGAGCCCAAGTCTAGTAAGAAGACTAGACAAATACTTAGATAAATTTAAGTTATTAGAAATAACATTGAATAGAAGGAAATAACAATTGACAAAGTTGGAATATATGGATATAGGATATATCCACTTGCCAAACTTTTATTGCATTTTAACTAGTGTTAATGGTACACTATAGATTATGAGATATGAAGTAGTAATAGTGTATTAACTATTCATATATGATAATCACATTTATCGTTTGAGTTTTATTAAACTCACCCGTTACCTTGTTATATCCAAATGGGTTGTAGAGACAAATTGAACCCCATTAATGTGAATTGGATTGACATGGTATTCGCCCCTAGTTACTTACATTAGGTGACGTCTCGAAGTGACTAGAGTGTGATGTGATTGATGGCAAGTTCAAGTGCCATAGAGTCATATGGGATGGCTAGTCGATCACATAGGCATACTGTATGGGACACTCTATCGGGCAGTGACCGCTTATAGAGTTCTTGTAATTCATAAAGCCTGGTCGTGGCAAGAGCTACTATAGTATTCTTATGAGTCAATTCTTTTGACTAAAGACTATCCGCCTAAGTTGGCACAAATTTCTGATTAGCTTTGATTTATACTCTACGACTGTCGTAAATGAGGTCAAATGGGTATATTTTGGGTTATAATGAACTGGGCTGAACAAAGGGAATAGTGCGATAGGAATTGTCCACCCCTTGTCAGGGTTGTTTGAAATCTCAAGGCCACTCGAGGAGTAGTGAACTGGAAATCCGTGGCCACGCTCGGAAGGTATCTATGGTAGATAATTCCGGTGAGACAGTTACTCTCCAAATCGAGGAAACCACTCAAGATATGATCAAGTGTAAGTACGACCTGCAAGACACCTTGCATTGAGTGGGAGATTGTAATAGGACAAGAGAATTGGTGACACGCACTTGCCTCGGACAAGTGGGAGATTGTTGGAATATGTGTCCTCAACAATAGTGCGATCACATGATTTAAATATCATAATCAAATCTCATATTAAGAATACGTAAGGGATGATTCATTATATAGTCAACTGATCAACATTAATCGGTAAGGATTGGCTTGCTAGAGTTTGACGTTACTGTCGTGGGACGGTGGTGGTCAGTTGATCCCTTAAGGTTACACCTAAAGGATGATGCCCTTATCAATAAAGTTAATTAATTGTACGTCGATACAAGTTGATTAATTCCTTAAATATGAACAATTTATATTTATAAGAGGAAATATGTATCTTGTTGTAATGTGATTAAATAAGATTCAATTTAGTGAATTAATATGTTAATTTACTAAATCATGTTGAGGTTTTATAAACATTTCGAGGTAGAGGTAATTAGTTATTTATATTTACAAGAGGTTGTAAATTTAACTAACTAGTTATTAAAGGACTCATTATATATTGATATAATGGTAGTATACTACTCAAAAGTGGAGTGTATATTATATTATTAATTGTACTATTTAATTGTTAAATAATTACATTAATAATTAATTATGTAAGATAATTGAACATGTGACTTATAAGCATTTGTGAGACAAATGTCAAAAGGCAAAAATGGACTAAAAGTCCATCATATGGCCGGTTATATGAGCCAAAGATGCCATTTTATTTTTGTTCAAAATTGTGTTAAAAGATGCATGATAGTGACACTACTATACATGCCTACACTCTATATCTTACACCCTAGCCTACTACCTACATAAAATAATCTAATTGCATATGACAAAATTGAGAAGACCAACAAATACTATATGAAGAGCATTTTGGACGGTTGGGGTAGTGTAGAGAGCATCAATTTTGTTCTTCTATTTTTAATCCATCTTTCCCTAAAATATGCAACATGCAAAAACCTCTCTTATATTCATTTCTTCTTCACCAAAAACTTGAGAAGTTTTGATCCAAATTGTTCAATCAAATTACTAATATTATTAGTGTAATATATGAGTATTAGTAATCAATTTTAAGCTAGACTACTAAATAAATATCTAGCAAATATTTTTTAGTAGTGATAAGGGTTAAATCTTGGGTGCAATCAAGAGGAGAGCTCTTAATTTAGAGTTTTGGAGGATCATCCTAATACTCATCATAGCTCAAGAACAAGTGAAGGTAGGAGACCTTACTTGTGCCCATAAATCCGAAAATTACAATGTAAGGGACATTGTTTTCTTATAAATCTCTTATTTTGTTATGCATGCACTAGATCTAAAGAACAAATAATTAAGAAGTTAATTAGTTCACCACTAGAGGGGTCTAATAATAGGTATATGAACCTAACAAGTGTTTTAATTATATATCATATGTTGTCTATATGTTTATTTTGGATATCATGAGTGCAATTAGGGTTTACGAATAAAACCCTATTGGCGGCATGATAGGCGGCCAATAGTGGGATTCAAAGTTATAGCTAAAGCTAGTAAAACCTTGATGTTGATTCGAGTGTTATAGCTGAAGTTAGTACAACTTTGGTTCGTTACTCTAGTTATGGTTAAAACAGGTATAACCTTGGAAATATTAATCAAGGTTATAGCTGAAACTAGTATAACTTTAGAACGAGAGTTAAGGTTATGGCTGGAACTAACGTAACCTGGGAATGTGGCTCAAGGTTATGGTTAAAACTAGTATAACTTTGTGTTTCTTGTCAAGGTTATATTTGAGGTAAGTGTAACTTCAAGTTATATATTGAAGTTATAGTCGAGGTTACTATAACCTCGCATCCAGAGTTCATGTTAAGACTAAGATTACTATAACCTTAGGTGTTTATACTTGCTTCATATGTTGTTTTGTGTTCAACGTGTTATATCCGTGTGGTTCCATTTGTTATTGGTTAGTCTTGTTCATGTGATAAGTAGGATAGTCAGTTATACTGTCCTATAAGTTGAGTCGTGATGTTGATCACGCATGTCGGTATAGTCAGTTATACAGTGCATTTGTTTGTTGGCTAGTTGAACAGATTATGGTAGTTACAGTTATGTGCTATCAGAATGAACCAAAGCCACCTTCGGGGATTTATTTGGTCTATGTTCGGGATTGGACAGAGGCAGTGGTTATACGCTCTGTTCCCCGTGTGTCGTTCGGTGTACAGTTATTGCACCGAGATTCTGGTCAGGTCTTAGACATATATGTAGTGGTTATACCTATACATAGTACCATGGAGGCAGTGGTTATATGCTCCGCATTGATGGAGGCAGCGGTTATACGCTCCCTCAGCTAGAGGCAGTGGTTATACGCTCTGGCAAGTTAGAGGCAGTGGTTATATACTCTAACGGGTGTTCGTTCTAATCGCTATGCTTTGTTGCTAGCTTTGTGCCTTCTGGTCCTGTGGATCGTGTGTCACCATATTCGCTATGCTTTGATGCTAGCAATCTAGCATTATACCTTAAGTTGTTATGGGTCGTGTGCTACTTTGGTTGTAAGTGTATATAGTCTAGTGGTTGCATATGGTCTAGGTTTTCATGATTGTGCCTGTCTAAGGTTGGGTAAGTTACGGTAAGTTGTGTTGGATTTCATGAGTATAGATGATCTCACATGTTTACTGGTTTCGCATTTCAATTGTTAATGATTGTTGGTTATATTCAATTTTTTTAAACATGACTGGGAAAGCATCAAGTTACTCCCGACTAATTGTCGACCCCCCCATTCTCAGGTTGTTCAGATTGTTTTTGACCGGTTGATGCTTGCTTGGGGAATGTGTGGAGCGAGTTAACTAAATTGATTAGGAGTTTTTTTATGTTTTGAGAACCCTTGAATATTGTATTAGTTTTGGTTTTGGTTTTAGTATTGATCCGGATTGGTTAGGTGTTTCCGCCACCTTGACCCTATTATCACTGTTATACTCTGATAATTCATTTAATATACGTTTTGTCTTTTGTTTTATAATCCGAGTTGTTACATTATCAATGTTGAGATTTCTGGAATTTATTGAGGGAATCTTGAGGTGTCAGCATAATGTGACTCCTATTTACGCACATTTAGTCCCCTAACTAGCCAAGTTCCTATGCGCTTTAGTATGTATTAGGGTTGTTTCTTGTTTTAGCCTCCTTCTATGAATATTCTATGAGGTTTGGTGTCCTTTGTAGGAGAAGAGCACTAACTTGACATGTTGGAGTGAAGCCGAGCTAAATTGATAGCATATAACGACTAAGTACCAAAGAGGGCACCAATACTAAAGGCCTAAGTCAATAAAATAAGTAATTGGGCAATAACTAAGGATCCCCACAACCCATGAAGGATCCCCACGGATTAGAAGATAGCCATTACAAGAGGAAATTACTTGGAACCAAACTAAGACTTGCTTGTTTGGCTCTAAAAATATGCTAGATGAAATAGTGTCGAAAATTCAAGTGGTCTGGGCTTTTGAATCACTCCCATAGGAGTCCGGATGAGGAAATGACGTCCGTTTTACAATCCGAGCTCAAATAGAGAAGCAGCCCATCGGGACGACCGACCCCACTCTAGCTCGCCCGGATTCTCATGCAGGGAGATTTTATCAATCATGGATCCGTGGGGTTCTCCTAGGACTTGCAAGGCTCTAATCCTCTTTCAAGGGGTTTAATCGTCATTTAAGCCCTTAGTTAACCTAATCCTTGTACTACTATATATACCCCTCTTGTATTCAGAGGATATTAAGCTTCCTTAGTTTAGATTAAGCTTTCATTAGGAGTAGATTAGAATAGATTAGCATTTAATCCTTCCACAAATTACACATTAATCTTTCCTTAATTATTGTTCAAGATTTATTATTGGGTAATTGAAGATTATTTGGGTTATTATTGGAGAATTGACAACTCTTCATCAATCAATCGAGTTCTCTTCTATTATTCTTTTCTTTCCATTTGTTCATCTTAATATTGGTATAATCTCTTTACTCTTTACTCTTTATTGTTTATTGTTTCACTCTTTCATCATGTTTATACTTGTTAAGATGATTGACACCATTGTTAGCATGTTTTCCATGATAATGAGTGAGTAGTTTCCTAACTAGGGATTAGTGGGGGATTAGGGGAGTTAATCATGGAAAATATTTATGCTTAATGAGATCATATGAATGCTTGCTGATTGTTTTCCAACTTATGCACATATCATGTTTGATGAAATGCTTGATTGACAACCTAGCATGTTTCTCTTATCCTTTCAACAAGACTTTTAAGACATAAACCAACTCAAGGCTTGTTAGACCATGCATATAGTTGATTAGGAAGAATTAAGTCAACTTGTAGGTGTTGTACAGTCTTGACCGACTCGGTTCCGGGACCCAAGCCTTCCTAGGACTCATTTATGTTATATCACATTAATAGGGAAAACCAAGTCGACTTGTAGGTGTTGTACAGTCTTGACCGACTCGGCTCCGGTACCTAAGTTTCCCGTAGAAATCGTAAGATATACATTGAATCGATTCCAACAATAATAATTGCTTGCATCTATGAAACTTGTTTGGTTAATCTCAGCATGATTCCCCTATGATCCCATGATTCCCTAGTATTGTTTATCATTTGTTCACATCCTTGTTTTTATTGCTTTCGTTAGTTTATAATCTTCAACTCAAACCAATTGTGCCAAACCTAGTGCAACTTCAATTAGATTGAACAATTTGAGTACCCCCGTCCTTTGGGTTCGACCCCGACTTGCTTGCTATGCTAGTAATTGGGTATAAATGTGTTTGAGAGCGTACAACGACAAGTTCATCAAAATGGCGCCATTGCCGGGGACGGTGTTGTGTATTTGAATTGTTCATTTGTCTAGTTTTAGTTGTGCTTCTTCTTGAGGGATCTTGGTTCCTTGAGAATTTTAATTCTTGTACTTGCTTTATTTCATATGATCAACATGTCTACTTTTTGCCCTTTTGGCAATTTGAAAATGAGCCTTTTGATAAATATATTGCAAGATTTGAAGGTTATATGACTCATGCTTGGCATCATGGTTTTACTCTTTCAAATTATGAAGCATGTTGTGTTGTTTATAATGGCATGAACCTTGAACCCGCAACTTAGCATTTTACTTGAGTGAAGGTAGGATATGTGAGATGAGTTCTGAGGAATTTTGGGAATTTGTTGAGTTCATGGCCACCGAATCTCTTAAGCAAATTGTACATGACATCTTTGAAAGTGCCAAGGAAGGTATGATAGAAGCGATAAAAATCACATTTCAAAAATTCATTGAGGAAAACTATGATGAAAATGAGATTTGTTAGAATGAGACACCTTCCTATAACCTTAAGCCAACCTACTATGTTCACAAATTTGCCCCTCCTTGGGAAGATGGAGTGATAGATGAAGAGAGTGATGATGATGAGGACTACATTCTTGATTGTGAAACCAATGCTTGGATACCGTCATCCTACACTTCTTGTGTAACAATGAACCCAAATTCCATGAAATTTGATGTTAATAGGCAAAGTGAGAGTGAGATGGATGTGAGCTTGAGTGAAAACTCACCCTTTGAGGATAACAAGTTAGAGGGAGACAATGTGTTGAACTTGGTGAGCCTTGTTACGACAACCCTTTTGATAATGGACCTTGTTGGGATGAGGAATATGAGGACATTTGGGAACCCCAAATAAACACCATTGAAGTCACCTTGGATGATAATGATAGTACTTGCCTTGAGTGTGGTGACCTTTGACTATTTGGAGGACGAGTTGAGTGAAATGTTAAATTACTCGTTTCATGTTCCTTCCATCCATCACATCTCTTATGATTTTTGTTATAGTGTTCTTAACATGATTGTTCGGTCTATTACTTGGGCATTTTTCAATTGCATAATCTTGTGTTGTTATCCATGCCTATTTATATCTCACTCCCAAGAATTTGATCGACTTCTACGTGCTTTGAGTGCTAGTGGTAAATTTCTATGAAATTGTTTATTGACAATCTTTGGTTTGATGGAGTTCCCAATAACCATTAACTTGTATATATGCATTTATTGTATATTTGCATTCATTTAATAAATTGCATGAGAGGTGAAAGGGAGGGATCTCATAATTTAATTGAGCTTTTTGAATAAAATTGATGAAAATGAGAAGATGAGAAATGTAAAGAAATGAAGAAAATGGAGATTTTGGGCTTGTGCACAACTTTCTTATCATTAAAAAGGTGTTGGGTCAAAATTTGCTTGAAATCCGTGGGGCCCGACCTCAACCAGTGCTTATTGAAGACCAAGGAAAGGGAAAAAAATTCACTTCCTAAGAATCTGGGCGAGTTCCTGAGATATCGGGCGTCCCAATCTTCAACACGCGCGGATAAAAAATGACTCGAGCGGGTCAAGCCCCAATTTGAGCGAGTTGAAAATAACTCGAGCGGGTTGACCCCAAAAATCACTTTTTCTCTCATTTGGCTCGTGACATTGATATGTATGCATCCTATCTACCATCTTAATCTCCTACAATGATTGTAAGAACCCTTTCTTTCCCTATCTCTCATGTATAGTTGCATTTGTATAGTTACCTCATGGTTAAACCCCTTCTTCCTACATTAGCAATAGTGTTTAAAATCGGTTTGGGGAGGTTAAACCATGAAGTGACATACATCTTAGTTGATCATTTAGAATAGACTTACATTTTAAAAATATTTCATATCACCCTTGCATATTAGTTAGTTCATATAGTATAGTTTGCATTGTAATATATCTCACATGATTTATGTAGTTAGTTGCATATAGATTTGAATTCATGCATAGTCACTAATGACCAAACATAGTTCTTTCTACACTAGAAATAGTGCTTAAATCGGTTTGGGGAGGTTTGATCATAGGTGACCATAGCTTAATAGAGAACATGCATCATCTAGTGTAGTTTAGATTGCATTCATTTGTTATATATGTCATATAGAATTGCATTTAGTTAGATCATGCATTCATTCATATCATATCATTGCATTTGTACTTCAATTTGCATAAAACTTTAAAACCCAAAACATGTATCTCTTTTTCATTCCTACTCTTACATGTACATTGAGGACAATGTCCAAAATAAAGTTGGGGATGGGAATTTATATTCCAAAATATATAAAAACTAGGTTGTATCCCGCGCTTTGCGCGACTTGTTTTAAAATTTAATTATTATAATTGAAGAAAAATAACATAATTTCTAATATAATCTTTAATATTTTTACTTATAAATAAAAATAAATTACTTTTTCTCAAATTTAATTTTTTAAGGTTTAATTTCAATGCTTTAAAATAAAATACATACGATTTTAATTAAAACTAATAAGTGTTAATTAATTATGCATGATCAACGTTTTATAAATTATTTTGTGACTTGTCAAATATCATATTAATTAAAATAAAATTTATTCGAATAATGCAACAATCTACATTAAGTTCTCAAATTATATCATTTCCCGATACGTTATGTTCCAAATCAATTAATATTTGTTCAAAATGATGTGAATATAATTTTATGTAATTTTTAACTTTTTATATATAACGTGCGATATTTATGTATCAAACATATATAGTTCAAACTCAATTTATTCAAATATTTTGATTGTGTCTTGCATGTATTATGTGTCAAACATATCTATAAGAATTGCATCTTTTGTATTTTTAAATAACTATATATAAATGATGTTTAAGAGTTTACATGTAAATAAATTAGGTTAAACTTTCTCAAATAATATTTTTTGAGGTTTAACTTCAAAGTATTTAAAAGTTAACATATAAAATATTTAACTAAACGTACTATTTAGCTAGTCATAATCAATATTTATATACTTCAAGTATACATATTTTAATTGAAGATATTAAAGAAAAATGTAAAGTTTATTCTACTTTTTCATGTCGTTTATACTACAATATTATTTAATAATCATTAATTTTGTTTTGATTATTCAAATGTGTAACACCCCGGCCCATACCGGGTTGGGAGCGGCTACTTATGATACCTCACCAGGCTGTGTACATGGCCCACAGATCAACACGAGTCCTTTATAGCGCATTTGTCCTCACTCATGCGCATCCCGGGAACCTTCCCAGGAGGTCACCCATCCTAAGACTACTCCCAGCCAAGCACGCTTAACTTTGGAGTTCTTTCGCATGGATGATCATAAAAGAAAGTGCACTTTGTTGATATGAGTAGTACATTCAATCCCTTTAAGCACTAGTCATTTAAGCCTATCACTGGACCTCTTCAGTTAACGTGGGGTGTTACAATCACCCCCACTTGAAGAACGCAAGGTCCTCGTTGCGCCTGGGAGCATAACCACTAACCCCGAATCCTCCCCGCTAGGCGGGTGATCACAATGGAGCGTATAACAACTGCCTCCAGGACGTATAACAACCGCCTCCCATCACCACACGGTCTCAGGGTTGCTCTGATACCACTTGTAACACCTCGGCCCATACCGGGTCGGGAGCGGCTACTTATGATAGCTCACCAGGCTGTGTACATGGCCCACAGATCAACACGGGTCCTTTATAGCGCATTTTGTTCTCACTCATGCACATCCCGGGAACCTTCCCAGGAGGTCACCCATCCTAAGACTACTCCCAGCCAAGCACGCTTAACTTTGGAGTTCTTTCGCATGGATGATCATAAAAGAAAGTGCACTTTGTTGATATGAGTAGTACATTCAATCCCTTTAAGCACTAGTCATTTAAGCCTATCACTGGACCACTTCAGTTAACGTGGGGTGTTACAATCACCCTCACTTGAAAAACGCAACGTCCTCTTTGCGCCTGGGAGCATAACCGCTAACCCAGAATCCTCCCTTCTAGGCGGGTGATCACAATGGAGCGTATAACAACTGCCTCCAGGAGCGTATAACAACCGCCTCCCATCACCACACGGTCGCAGGGTTGCTCTGATACCACTTGTAACCCCCCGGCCCATACCGGGTCGGGAGCGGCTACTTATGATAGCTCACCAGGCTGTGTACATGGCCCACAGATCAATACGGGTCCTTTATAGCGCATTTTGTCCTCACTCATGCGCATCCCGCGAACCTTCCCAGGAGGTCACCCATCCTAAGACTACTCCCAGCCAAGCACGCTTAACTTTGGAGTTCTTTCGCATGGATGATCATAAAAGAAAGTGCACTTTGTTGATATGAGTAGTACATTCAATCGCTTTAAGCACTAGTCATTTAAGCCTATCACTGGACCTCTTCAGTTAACGTGCGGTGTTACAAAATGCACTTGCGATCACTATGTGCATACATACTCGTACACATACTCGTTATCACATTATTTAAATCTATCGAAATCTCATATGTATTCAATTTCTCGCAATATTATTTTTCATTCCCATATAAAAACTTATCTCTTTGTAGTTTTATTTAAGTTATGTTTTTAAGAAATACAATGACTCTTCCAAATATATTTTTCTTAGGATTTAATGGTTTAAGTTTTATAACTTTCTCAAACTGTCTTTTTACGCAAACATAAAACATTATGAAACACTCACTTTAATCATCTCTACAAATCAAAGTATTTCAATAAATATAATGAAAAGTATACTCAATTTGAAGCATTTTTTGCAATAAACGTAATTATTTACATTTTAGAATTTTTATCAAAATAATGTTTTAATAAATTTAGAATCAAATTACCGTAATTATTTAATGTAATTTTATAATAAAATTTCTAAACTATAATTAATATTTTGCTGAGATTTATGCAGCATTTATTATGTTTACATTTAATGTTCAGCTGTCATTAATACTTGTATTTAAAGCTGAGTTGACACGTGGCGCATCCACAGTAACTTCAACCCAGATTTTATATATATATATATATATATATATATATATATATATATATATATATATATATATATATATATATATATATATATATATATTGAAATACTTTCATTATATATAAGATTGAAAAATTTCGAAAAATCCCAAAAATATGTTCTTTAATTTCATAAAAACAAAATCCATAAAAATTTGAAAATTTCAAAAACTAAAAATATGTTCTTTAATTTGTAGTGTAGAATTGTATATACTTATGTTTTTGTCCTCTTCTCACATAGATACGACAGTTCATTTGAGGCATTAGCAAGGGAATGTGAAGACTGCTTGGTATGATCGTTCTAATCCCTATTTCCCTTCCATTTCTTTTCATTATTCATATGAGTAGGATGGGCTTACATGTCAAGGAGGATGTAGTGTATTTTGTTGTTGCGGTTTGTGTATCTATGTGTTGTTAGTAGTTGCATCTAGATTATATGGCATTTTAGTTGATAGAAGCATATGCATTAGAGTTGTATATATGTTAGTTGTATCATGGCATGTAGTTTTCAAGGTAGAAAATTTTGCGAAAATGCCTATTTGGGAAGCTTGATAAGTGTATAGAAGGCCCTTTTAGATAACTTTTTCTCCTTGAGATTTTGTTTGCTAGAATACCCTCAAGACACCCTAAGATGTGTCGAACTAGTATTTTTTGACCCATGGACTAAGGCCTAGTCAAGAGTACCTTGTGGTGTGATAAATCCTTGGCTACCGTTTATTCCAAGGTGACCTTTGAAACCATGAAACCATTCTTACACTTCTATCATCAATTTTTGTCAACAAAAGGGAATGGGCACAAAAACATCAAATTGAGTAATCGAAATCATTTGTTTGCAAATTGCATCAAATGAAAAGAGGAGCAAAAATAGACTCCTATGCTTCAATAAAAGTACAATTGCTACAAAATGGGGTTACTTTGAAAAATGTTCAAAAATGCAAAGATTGAAAAATTTGCCAAGAAAATCCTCTCTAGGAAATTAGTGTTTCAGTTGCAAATGGCAAAGAGACCTAAACCCAAATCTTCTCTCAACAAACGCAAGCCTAAATCAAAAGCAAAATTACGCCTATCATTCACAAATATTGATAATCTTCATCTTGACAGTAGTGACGATATGGATCAACCACATGATTTGTTGATGACTGCATCCAGCTCCGCTGAGATAGCAATTCCGCAATCTGCTAACGCGAAATCCATGAAGCCGGTCAGTGAGATTGTGGGGATTCCTGTCATTAACCTGGATGCGGTGTTGGAAGATGATGCCGACTCGGAGGTAGAAGTGAACCCTATTGCAGAGCAACCTGAGTGGACTACAGTTACTTGTAAGACTCGTTCCCGCTCTTCTAGCCCTATGTCGAAAGAACTTCTTCAAATTTCTATGGAGGATGTGCAACCAGAGCTTGACTATTGGTCCACAGCATTTATATGCTATGTGTTGGGAGGAAATCCACCGTGGGATAGGATGTCGGCATTTATCAATAACATTTGGGGGAAATATAAGTTTGATAAAATTTCCTTCCTCCCTAATGGTGCCTTTCTTGTTCAATTCCCCACTATGGAATGTAAAGACTTGGTCTTGAAGTAAGGCTTCCCTATGTTTGAAAACAAACCCCTTATGGTCAAACCATGGACTGCGACAACTTCTATGGCTAAAGAACCTGTTAAAGCAGTCCCTGTGTGGATTCGGCTTTGTGAGCTAGGTCTGAAATTTTGGGGGGTGAAATGTCTGGAAAAGCTTGCAGCCTTAGTTGGTAACTATATGAGAATTGATCAAGCTACTCTTGATAAGACTAGAATTGGATATGCCCAAATTATGGTAGAGGTAAATGTTGAACAAGAGTTCCCTGATAAAATTTACTTCAAGGATGAAACTGGAGCTGAGGTATGTATGTGTGTAGAATACGAATGGAAGCCTGTGGTATGTGGATCTTGTAGGGGAGTAGGTCACACTAAGGAGTATTATAGGAAGAAGGCTGCTGCGCCAAGGATAACCCAGGTCTGGAGGCGAGTAGCTAAGCCTGCTACTATCCCTGTTAAGACTAATCCTCCCCCACCTGGTTCACCAGCTCACACTAGGGTGCCTCCATCAACTTAGCTCCTCTTTGGAGGACCTATATCTCATGACTCTTCTTTAATACCTCTCTCTACTAGCCCTATTATATAGATCTCTAGGCAAGAGCATGTGGTAGCCTCACATCTCAGTCCTGGGAAAACTTATTTAGCTGCGGTTTCATCTCCAAAGGATAAAGGAAAGAGTGTGATAAAAGCGGCAGAGGGAAGTGGCAATGAGCATTCTAATGGTAATGGATAATATAGGATTTTGGAACATCAGAGGAATAAATAATCCAAGTAAACAATTAGATGTTAGGAGATTTCTTTATCATAATAATATTGGTTTATTTGGATTAGTTGAAACCAAAATAAAAGCTTTAGATTTTCTTTATGTTCTGCATAACTTAGGACATCATTGGGAAGGTGTCAACAATAATATTCATCATCCTGGTGGTCGTGTTTGGATTATTTGGATACCACAGATCTTCAATGTCCAACTCATTGCTAGCTCTGACCAACATATTACTGTTGATGTCACTGAGACTGGCACTGGGGATAACTTTAAGTATATTGTAGTGTATGGCTCTAATTCTGATATTGATAGGCAAAGACTTTGGGCACAGCTTAACCATATTAAAGATCACAATGATAAGGCTTGGTGTATTTGTGGAGATTTTAACTCTTTACTTAATTTTAATGAAAGATTGGGTAGTGAGGTACTTTGGTCTGAGATTAGAGATTTCAGGCATTGTGTTGAGTACTGTAGGGTGACTGATATTCAAGCTTATGGTTCTTATTTCACTTGGAACAACAAGCACTCCTCTTCTACTCAAGTCTTCTTTAGAATTGACAGATGCCTCATCAACATTGAATGGTCTTACCTCTATCCTGATAGCACTGCTTTTTTCATGAATGAAGGTACTTTTGATCATTATCCATGCCTTTGCCAATGAAGGAATACTGTTCACAATAGAAGACCCTCTTTTAAGTATTTTAACATGTGGAGCATGGGCCCTTCATTCATTAATATCATCACCCAGGAATGAAGTAAAATATATCAGGGGTTAAAATGTTCCAAGTTGTTTCTAAACTCAAAGCTTTAAAGCAGCCCCTGAAATCTTTGAATAAAAATAAGTTCACTGACATTGAAAAGAGCACTGAGATTGCTAAGATTCTCCTGGATGATTTTCAATCTCAGATGCACTCTAATCCTCATGATCACCAAATTCTTGCTGCTGAACAATTGGCTGCTGAATCATATAGAAATCTGAGCAAAGCCACTACTAGTTATCTGCATTAGAAAGCTAAGGTGGATTGGAATCTGGGAGGAGATGAGAATTCAAGATATTTTCATAGTAAGATCAAAGCTAGACAGATCCATAATAAGGTCTTTCAAATAGCTGATACTTCTGGTTTCATACATCAGGATCCTCCGGCTATTGAGCAGGCTTTCTTGGATTACTATACTCATCTTCTAGGCTCCTCTAGTAATATAGCTAAGGTCCATAAGCCAACTCTTAGAACTGGCAATTGCATTACTGAGCACCATACCAATATTTTACTCAGGCCTGTCTCCAATGAGGAAATTAAGCTCTGCCTATTCTCTATCCCTGCCTCCAAAAGTCCTGGTCCTGATGGCTACACCAGCCAGTTCTTTAAAGATTCCTAGGACATTGTTGGTGATGATGTATGTTCTGCTGTGAAAGAATTTTTCCTTACAGGTAAGCTTCTTAAACAGCTTAATACCACCAATATTACCCTGATTCCTAAAGTCAATAATCCTAAGAGTGTGATGGAATTCAGACCTATAGCCTGCTACAACACCTTATATAAATGTATTGCTAAACTTTTATGCAATAGATTGGGTGTGATTCTTCTTGATATAGTGAATATTAGCCAAGGAGGATTTGTGAATAGTAGGAACATTGTGGAAAATGTCCTAATTTGCCAAGATATTATTAGATTGTATAATAGAAAGGTTGCTTCTCCTCGTTGCCTTCTCAAAATTGATTTGAAGAAAGCCTATGATAGTGTTGAGTGAGACTTTTTGCATCAGATGCTTCATGCTTTGAACTTCCCTAAGCAGTTCACTGACTGGATAATGGTTTGTGTTACTACCCCATCTTACTCTTTATCTTTAAATGGGAATTCTTTTGGTTTCTTTCAAGGTAAGAGAGGGCTAAGACAAGGGGACCCATTATCTCCTCTCCTGTTCACCATTTGTATGGATTATATGTCAAGAATCCTTACTGTGGTTGGGCAACAGGATAACTTCATATTCTATCCCATGTGTAGTCACTTGAAATTGAATCACTTGCTTTTTGCTGACGACTTGCTCCTCTTTTGTAAAGGCAATGATGTATGTATAATGTGGCTTCTTAGAGCTTTTTCTAGTTTCTCAGCAGCTTCTGGCATGTGCCTTAACAAAGATAAAACTCAAATTTATTTTAATGGTGCCAGTCCTCAGGTAAAGACTGATATTTTACAAATTTCTGGTTTTAAGAAAGGGCCTCTTCCCTTCAAATACTTAGGCATCCCTATTTCTTCTAAGAAACTTACTAAGAACGAGGGGAGAAAATTGACTGATAAGATTACTGCCAGAATTAGGGCTTGGGGGGCTAAGCATCTCTCTTATGCTAGTAGACTTACCATAGTCACCTCTGTTCTTCATACTTTGCACTCTTATTGGGCCTCCATTTTCCTTATTCCCAATTGCATCATGAACAGAATAGATAGTATCTACATAAACTATCTATGGGGGGGGGGGGGGTACTGATTCGTATATGCATCCTCCTGCTGTCAATTGGGACAATTGCTGTACTCTAAAAGAAGAGGGTGGCTTAGGCCTTAAAAATGTTAAAAGTTGGAACACTGCTATGCTTGGAAAATATGTCTGGTGGGTTGCTTCTAAGAAAGATCACTTATGGGTGCCATGGATAAATCACGTCTACTTGAAGGGATCTCACTGGACCAACTACACTCCTTCACAAGACTGCAGTTGGTCTTGGAAAAAAATTGCCCATGTTATGGCTAAGTTTAGGATTCCTTACAACTCTGATATGTGGTTGGGCATTTCTTCAGAGTATACTATCAAGGCTGGGTATAACTGGTTGAGACAGAGACTTCCTTCCATTTCCTGGTGGAGGATCTGTTGGAATTCTATGAATGTGCCTAGGACCTCTTTCATTTTCTGGGCAGCACAAATTGGCAAATTGCTTACTAGGGACAGACTATCCTGCATGGGTGGAGGTCCTGATATGGTCTGCTACCTTTCTCACAATGTGAATTTTAATCCCAATAACATTATGCAAGGGAATAGCAGAAGGAGAAGGAGTAGCATTCTCAGACGAAGAATTGCTTGTGCCTGCCATGTTCATTTGTTCTATCTGATTGGCAAGTACGTAATAAAGCTAGAATTACGCAGCAGGTGGCTCACCCTAAGGTGATTGTCCATCAGGCTATTCAAGGAATTCTAACCAGATTTTGGGCAAGGAATACGTCAGCCATCACTACATCTGATGAAACATGGATTAGGAATTTGCACTGAGTTATTTGTCCTTATTCCTAGATAGTGCTATGGATCTAATTTTATACTTCTTTTGTACTGAACTTGGATGATGTATAATTTTTGTTGATATAATATACTTACACTTACCCCCAAAAAAAAGAAAAAAAAAAAGAAAAATTTGACAAGTATCAAAATGCCAAAGATCACGATGGCAAAGAAATGTTTTCAAAAAGTCAAATGCCACAACAATTTGGGGGGAAAAACAAATTAAAAGCAAACTACCATTGTGAAACTCATGCATCTTGAAACGCTTTCTATCCTTTGACGATCCTACTTTGTTGCATGGTAGAGAGGGGACGACACTTCTTCTTGTCTAGGTAAGAGGAGGAATTCCGCCATCCAACAGTGTTTCTAACACCATAAGGAGTTAGAATATGGGTTTAGTTCAATGTTATAACTGTAAGAAGTACGGGCATAAAGAAGCAAATTGTTGGTTCAATACGAAGGATGAGCAGGCTAAGGCCAATTTCACAGAGAAAGTGGAAGAGGAAAGCAACATGTTCACGATACATTCAAGTGCACCCAATTTGAGCAACGACGTATGGTTTGTAGATAGTGGGTGTTCAAATCATATGACCTGAGCAAGATCTTTGTTTAGGGTTCTTGATCAGACAAAGAAAAGTGAAGTCCGGCTTCGAGATGACAAGAATCTGGTTATCCAAGGGAAAGGTACTATTGATGTACAAACAATGTAAGGTGATGTCAGACTACTTAACGATGTGCAATTTGTTCCGAGTCTTGCTCATAATTTGTTGAGTGTTGGATAGTTGGTGATTGATGGGTATTCTGTAAAATTTGAGGAGGATTCATGTGTTATTAGCGATAAAAAGTTAGGCCACACTTTTGCTAATATACACAAGTCACCTAATAATATGTTTTCATTGGATGTGTCTAGTGAATTTGGTAGTGCCCTGGTTGTTAAAGAAAAAAAATGTGAAGCCAAGTTATGGCATTTGCGCTACAATCACTTGAACGTAAATGGGTTAAAATTATTGAGTAAAACATAGATGGTAGTAGGTTTGCCTAAAATTGGTGACCATTTGTTGTGTGAAGGGTGCATTTACGATAAGCAATGTAGAGCTGTGACAAACCGGTTTTATGTGAGTTATGTGGTTCATTTAGTCGAGCTTAACACGAGTTTTCATATGAGTTATAGTTAACCTTTTCGCATGTTAGTGTTGGGTTCTTCAACCCCTACTTAGACTCCTCTAATTAGTTTCTAAATTACTCACTAATTTAGAATAATAGATCTAGTGCATGCAATATATAAATAAATAAAATAAGGAGAAAACGGATTTATCCTTACTAAATGGTGGACCGATTTATTTGGGCACAAGGTAGGACACCTTCCTAACCTTGTTTTTGAGCTTAATAACATTTTGGATGATCCTCCAAGATCTTCAACTTTCAAGTATAGAAACACTTATCTTAGTTGCACCCAAGACTTACCCTTAACACTAATAATATTATTAACTAGATAATATTACCAGTAACCTTAAATTTATTCTAATAAAATTATTATTACTACACTAGTAATGTTTTTAAGATATTAGAATTTTTAGAACAAATTCAAGTATAAAACATTTTATGTGAGAAGGTCCCTTTTTAGAGAGATAAGCATAAAAGATAAGAGTAATAAAATGAGAACATCACATGCTCATAAAAGGGGAGGGGAGACCGTTTTTTCATACCTTGGTTAGGGTGGGTGGTTTGCTTTTTGTCTTACCCAAAAACTAGGGTAGCTTTTTAGGTCATAGGTCTTATGATATGTTTTTACAATTAAACACAATCAACCACCAAAAACGCTACCAAAAACCGGTTTCCTACACTAAAATGGACCTCCATTTTATCTTTGTAGTTTGTCATTTGTAATATTTTGTGACATGTGACATGTAACATGTCATTAGACATATTAATGCATATTTAACAAATTAAATATCATTTTGAAACAAATAAATTACATTTAACAAATTAACAAGTAATTCACAATTATATGTATATAAAATGGGTCACATTAAGTCTAGCTAATATAATCTACAATATTTTATAATTATGATTAACTAATTATTCTTATCTCAATTGTTTCATAAACATTAATCAATTTTAGTAATATAACATATTAATTACTAAATTGAATCTTACTTAATCACATTAAAATAAGATATATAATTCTCACTCACAAATGAAATTTGTTCAATTTAGGGAATTAATTAATCTGTATCGTCATACAATCAATTAACTTATCACTTAAGGGAGTTGTCCTATAGGTGTGACCTTAAGGGATCAACTGATCACCACCATCAAACGACAGTAACTTCAAACTCTAGTCAGCCAATCGTTACCGATTAATGTTGATCAGTTGACTATATATTGAATCGTCCCTTGCGTATTCTTAATATGAGATTTAAAAATGTGATCGAACTATTGTTGAGGACACATACTCCAACAGTTAGTATGTGTGTCGACTGGAGATTTTAAGCTTGTGTCAGTTGGATGCGCGAACTTCGGGATGAAGTTCATTTTAAGGGGGAAAGAGTGTAATACCCCAATATTTAATATATATACATATATATTTGTATGATCCGGTGACTTCACCTAAATATTTGAGTACCGTGAATCCACTTATGTATCACAACCTATACACAAGAATATCAAACACTATACGAAACAATATCACAGCTTATACGAACAATATCACGGAAAATATATAATAAAAACAGTAAAAAGAAGGCTTAAAACTATTGTCAATGAATCTACTCGTCGACGGCAACCACCCACGACCCACCACCACCTCTTCACCACCCACGACCCACGATCCACGACCCACCACCACACATTCACCTCTACAACAACCACCACCACGGCGCACAAGTCTGTCTCACGACATCGCTACCACCCCAGACTAACATACAATCAACGATCCTTCTTCCATTAACCTCCATCTAAGAACAATGCCGCCGTCGTTAAATTATGGGTCTCATTGCCAGCGATGAAGGAAATAGACGAAAATAAAGAAGAGAAAAAGAGAGGAAAAGATATAAAAGAAGTAATTTGCGATAAGTCCAACGAACACGCCGCCAAAATCGACTCACATGCGGGAAAGTGCGCGAGGATGATGGTGTTTGTCGGAGCTCCGGCGCTGGCACTGATTGGTGTAAGAAAAAGTATGAGAAAAGTAGTTAATAACAGAGCGCGAATCTGGTTCAGTAAGAGTGATATTGTTTAATATGAGGCGTGATATTGTTATATATATATATATATATATATATATATATATATATATATATATATATAGTTGCGTAACCTATGTGTAGTTCATAAGTACATATGCAATGAGTGTTAGGTACAAGTCTAGGGATGTTGTCTTATTAGCTAATTGGGTGTTTAGAGGTTTAGTCTATCGAGGAAATATGTGTGTTTTTTGACTTGTTGCTGGGTGTCGTCCGACCTGTAGCATGGAGTCTCTTGACCTGACGTTGGGTGTTGTTGAATTGCATGACACAGGGAAAAGGGAGTGGGGAGTTTGTATTTGTGTCGCCCGACCTGTGGTTGATGTCGATCGACCAATTCAGTATTGATAGCAGCATATGTCGATCGGCCATATGGAGCATGTCGATCGACCAGAGCATTGGTTGCATTGGCTGCTAATATCTTTTAAACCTTATTCCTATATAACATAAGCTAGGACTTCCCTATTCTCTTTTGGTCAGTTCCAAATACAAATCACACACATAAACCCCACCTTAATCAAGAGAAGGAAGGAGAAGAGAGGTAGCATGCGCATTTCACTTATCGTCTAGTAATTCAACTCCTAATCGTCGTAACTAATTTATTATCGTTCTTAATATATGTAATTGATATCAATATCGTAATTCGACTTGTTGCTGGGTGTCGTCCGACCTGTAGCATGGAGTCGCTCGACTTGACGTTGGGTGTTGTTGAATTGCACGACACAGGGAACAAGGGAGTGGGGATTTGTATTTGTGTCGCCCGACCTGTGTTTGATGTCGATCGACCAATTCAGTATTGATAGCAGCATATGTCAATCGGCCATATAGAGCATGTCGATCGACCAGAGCATTGGTTGCATTGGCTGCTAATATCGTTTAAACCTGATTCCTATATAACATAAGCTAGGACTTCCCTATTCTCTTTTGGTCAGTTCCAAATACAAATCACACACATAAAGCCCACCCTAATCAAGAGAAGGAAGGAGAAGAGAGGTAGCATGCACATTTCACTTATCTTCTATTAATTCAACTCCTAATCGTCGTAAGTAATTTATTATCGTTCTTAATCTATGTAATTGATATCAATATCGTAATTAGACATAATGGTGCCCTAACCACCCAATTATAATTAGTTACCAAATGGGGTTTTGGGGTGTTTGAATAATCAATGACATTATACCGTCTGGTGGTTGATTGTATGTATTGTGTTTTCGTAATTAGGGCACGGATTCGTAGATGATCGATTTTAGACCTTGCTTGCCATCATATTTGCGGATTTGCCAACAAGGTAGGGATACCCTACTCAACTAAGCTTTATCGATTATTGTATTTTGCGAATTGATGCGTGAAACAGTGTGTAGAAACACAGTATATATCGAGTCTCCAACAAACACCCGATGATTATCGGACTACAACATGCTTAGGAATCGCAGCGTTTGATCGACAGTTTTGTACAACTATACGTCGGAAAACTTAAAACCATTTCGAAAATAAAACATTTCAAAAGTTTTCAAAAGTACCTGAAGTGTTTAATGCATGACGACGGGGTCGCAATGACACTAACTAAAGTTAAAACCGACACCGGACCAAAAACCGACCCAAAATTCAAATCCCGACTCCAACAACGAGTCAAATCGAGTCAAACACAAAAAACAAAACTTTTCAAGACTTCCATGTTAAGTATTTCCCGGAATGCTTCATGGACAAGTACAAATCATGTCATCCAAAACATACGATAGAACAAATCATGATTTCAATTGTATGTTAGTTACAAGACACCTCGAAGACCCGCGAATTGGCTCGCGCCTCTTCGAGCAGCCCATGCGGCCAGGTTGCTCAAAATTCACGGAACCACCAATTTTTCTATAAATACCCACCTTCACACACCATAACACCTTACGCGAGTGTCCGTCCCCTCATTTCTCCCTTAAAATTCTAGACTCGACTTCTCAAGTCACAAACCGACACGTGTTTTGGACCTACCGATCGAAAACACAAGCCTTACACATTGTTTGGTACCGTCATCGTGCATTAAATCACTTGACCGACCATCTCGACCAACTACACCATCACTAAACTTAAAACACTCTTTTTACATTGCTAAAACGGTTTTCAAACCGAGTTTTCCGACCAAACAAGTTGATACAGTTTCATCGATTTCTCGTCTCAAGCCTAGCATGTAACTATGAGGTTGTAAAAATCCTCTTCTATCATGTTTTTAATTTGTTTTATGACTATAACATGCTAAAACATGCATAACATGGTCCGAATATGGGTTAAAGGAGCCAAAACCGGATTTTGGCCGGAGACAGGAGCTGCTTGTATAGCAGCATGGCTCGCGCCTAAAGCCCCTTTCAGGCCTTAGTCCAGCCGTGTTTGGTCTCATCTTCCTCTTTATTTCATTTCTTATTTGTAATCGGTTTTTACCAATTCAAATATTTCAAGTCATTTTTTTGATAAACTTTTAACCACAAAACATTTTTCACCCTTGGTTCTTAATACCATGACGGTTTAATCCGTGTTTCGGTGAAAATATTTGGTTAAATACATTTTAAAAGGTATTTTAAAACCTTTTATTTCATTTCTTTACATTTTCAAAACAAACGCATTAGTCATAAAAACAAAATCCTCCTTGGTTCTACATACCATGTCAGATTTTAACCTGAGTACGATGATAAACATTGACTAATCACAAAGAAATGAACTTAAAACAATTAGTTCATAATCATTTTCAAAACTATTCGTGTCAAGCTTGCAAAACCGAGCCCGACATCGAATATTGTCAATACAATATCAATTATTCAAGTCTCGCTCTTCACATTAACACAAAAGTGGTCTAAACGGCCTTCTAAAATCAAGACGGGTTCAAACACCCTCTTTTCAAACTATTTTACAACCCCTTTTAATGGTCAGAAGACGTCCAACAATCGTCTGTTGACCCGCGCCTAAACAGGTTACTCATTTTCCAATTTTCAAATCAGGACAGGCCTGTTTGCATCACCCTATGGCTCGCGCCTATATAGGCTACCTGATGCAGACCCTGTTTCCTTCCAACACTTGTCTAGGACGATCCCGACTTCGGTTAACCCGAATACAAGATGGATTAGATGACAAATATGCCCATTTTACATTGTGTTTGCAAAACGCCTTACTAAGACAAATGGATCATGTTATGCATCATAAACCTAACTCGGTAAATGGATGTTTAATTTCCGTCTTGCATGTAAATCAACATTAAATCCAACTCGACATCAAATACTTAATACTTGCATTAAACAACCGACATAGAAAGCTCACATGTTAGGTTCAAACTTGTGGATGCGCATTCATGCATTTACCCGTTTTATCAACTTTTGCATTTAACCAACCAAGATAGATCAGTAGAGGCCGCTACCGCGGGCGGAATCGGATGTCCGATTAAAGGGCTTCCCAATACGTAACTTCACCTCTTAATCAGAAACTTTGGATAGTGGACGACCTTATCCAGGGCGTATGAGAGTCATTCTAGAGATAGGATGCTAAAGAGGGACGATTCCTTATCTTTAGTACCTATGTCAAACACCGCTTTTTGCCTTGGTTGACCTAAGTATAAAGTTGACTCGAACGGGTTCCAAGAATCCCACAAATGCTTGGTGGCGACTCCGAACATTTCTTGCATCGTTTCGAGACCCTTGTTGAGACGAAACCGACCGATCTAAAATGATCCGGTCGTAAGCATTTTCTTACGCCGCCGAGCGTGGCTTTGAAAAGATCGCTGCCGCGTCCCACAGATTGGCTGGGCTCCACAGGTGGGCCATGTCCACAGATTGGCGACTCCGCTGGGGAAAACTAGCACACTTGTGTCGTTGTGTTCCCTTGATGGTGAGACTCGAACGAGGTCTTGGTTGAAATGCATTAATTGATATTACGGTCATAGTCGGGTTCCTTGTCCGGGCCCACAACCTAACCCTTTTCGACCAATTGGCTCGTCTCGTTGACGTGAGTTTTCTCATCCCCGCGTTTTGAATCCCGATTGAGTCAAGCATACCGTTGATGTTACACATTTCTGTTTCGTCAAAGAGCTTTCATCACCTTCGAGTACGAGGCTAGGGCACCCTCCTTAAACATTTTGTTTAGATTGGTATCCCTCTAGAAAATCGGGGTTTGATTGCTTGGTGTGTAACCTACCTTTTTAAGCCAAAACCCGTGTCAGCATTATGCATAATATAATGAAACCGCGAGTGCTTATGTGTTATGTGATCATAAGTCCTTCCGTGTCATTTCAAACTTTCAAAACACCTTTTTGCGCCGTTATAATGGCCATTTCAAACCTCGGTCTTTCGCCGACCATCGCATTTCAAACAACACGCCTTCTTAGGCCGTCGTATTGACGATTTTCAAACCCGGTTTTCTATAACGATTTCAACACGCCTTTTTAGGCCGTCGTAATGATGATTTTCAAACTCGGTTTCCTACAACCATTTCAAAATGCATGCCTCTTTAGGCCGTCGAAATGACGATTTTCAAAACCAGATTTTCCACAACCATTTCAAAAGCACGCCTTTTTAGGCCGCCGTAATGACGATTTTCAAACCTGGTTTTCTACAACCATTTCAACACGCCTTTTTAGGCCGTCGTAATGATGATTTTCAAACCCGGTTTCCTACAACCATTTCAAAAAGCACGCCTCTTTAGGCTGTCGAAATGACGATTTTCAAAACCCGGTTTTCTACAACCATTTCAAAAGCAAGCCTTTTTAGGCCGTCGTAATGACGATTTTCAAACTTGGTTTGTTACAACCATTTTATATATATTATTTACGCCTTTATAATCACCGTGTCAAGACACGGATTTTAACCCATCTCGCGCCAACACAATTGCTCTTTCAAAACCCGAGAAACCCACACACCCCTTTTCTCAAAACATTTTCAAATCCCGAGGACCATACACCGTCCCCGAGACCTTGTCAAACATTTCAAGACTCGATTTTCAAAACATACAATTTTGAATTTCAAAATTCGTCTTTGGAAACAGTACATTGTTTTCCGAGCCAACTCAAATACAAAAAGTCTTTTGAAAACAAACTTAAGACAACTCTTCAACCGACCGACTTCTGAAAATCCCTCTTCTTCGGGAGCCGTCCATAAAGCGACAAACGAATCTCTTTGAAAATCTCTATTTTCGAAAACTTCAGTCCACGAGTCCAATTCTGCCTCGTGTCTATCAAGTCGAAGCAAGCGTACTTATGGGTCTTTACATATGAGTTGTCTCACCTCGAGACTCGTTCAATGGCGTCACGCCATCACGTTGGACGCGAGTCAAAGTCCGGTCGACACTGTCACATTATAAATCGAGTTAGCATCGAGGCACCACACACGGTTGCCCTCGTCACGTTGAGTCTGATCTTTTTTCCCGTCCTTTGTGTTGTCTGTGTTTGGTCATTAAACCGTGTCGGATTGAGATTTAATGTGAGCCGTTTTTTTCCGCCTCAGAGCCATGGCCTTATCTTCAGCTTCATCCAACAACAACAATGACAACAAAGATGTTACACCTGCTCAGCTAGTCACCCTGCTCACCGCTCTTAAGGTCACCCTAGACAGTGTAGAGACCCGTATCGACACCCTAGAAAACAAGGAAACCGGAGAACACAACACTCCGCCTTTGACTGAAACTGAGAAAAGGCTCAAACGTTTGGAGGAACAACTCCTAGCCCGTGGTAACAACATCCACCTTGAGAACCATCGAAGATTCGAACCCGTCAGAGATCAAATACCCGACAACTTTACCTTGACTAATGTACCCAAGTGAAAGGGAGTGGAAGACCCACTCAATCACATTCGGGCCTTTAAAGATTACATGGCCATCAAGGGGGTCAAACAGAAACTCTTCACCCGGATCTTTCCATCATCCCTGGAACCGATTTCCCGCCAGTGGTACTATTCCCTTGACCCCATGAACCTTACTACTTGGGACGAAGTCGCCGTTGAATTTGTTAAACAGTATGCCGACAACGTCGAAATCCAAGCTGCTAACACCCACACTCTTGAGGTCCTGACTCATAATGATAAGGAAGGGTTCACGGAATTTCTAACCCGTTGGAGGAGGGTAAGCACTCAATTGGTCAGTATGCCGAGTGAATCAACTCTGTTGGAGAAATTTGTCAACAACCTCCGCTCGGTTTATGTTAACCTGCTAAGATATCAAAATATCAATACGTTCCAGGACTTACAAATCCTCGGGACTTGCATTGAAGACGACCTCTGCAAGGGTGTCTTAGCCAAAACCACTAGTAGAGGCTATCAAGGATCTACATCAACCGGATCTCGCCCATATGGTCAAACATACAAAATTGACGAGGTCAATCTCCTCGAACCAACCACAAAGAAAACTGAGCGTCCTCAAAGGGTATTCACAAACTTAGGATCAACCTATGTCAGTGCCCTAAGGAAACTCATGGACCAAGGGAAACTAAAACCGATTGGGCCAACTCCGGACCCCTCCGAGGCTAAGAAAACCCTCTTCTAGAACCCGAATGCCTACTACCAGTATCATCAGGGAAAAGGTCATGACACAGAAGCCTGCTTTAAACTAAAACACATCATGCAAGATATGATCGAGAAAGGAGAGCTACCTTTGCCTCCACCCACCAAACCAAACAACAAGACAAACCCCTTGGGAATCCATGCCATCTCTGATGACGAGCCAACCTTTGATTGCTCGCATCTCATATTGCCAATTGATGACGAGGTGAATGCCTTGGAGAAGGATACCTCGGACAGGATATTCGTATTCAGCGCCGCAACCATGTTCACCATGTTCCAACAGATTGAGGAAGCCATAACCAGTCTCTCGGAAAGGATTAACCGACTCGAGGACGCCTACCACCGGTTTATTTTCAACCCACCAACACCAACACCGCATCCGAGGGAGGGTCCTCCAAATGCCCAAAACTCTCCTCACCAGGAAGGATTTCTCCCGCGACCATTCTGGCATGCACCCCATGATAATCAACCCCACAATAATCAACCTCACAATAATTAACCTAAAAAAAATACCCCCACAAAAACTTCCCCCACAAAAACTATCCACCGAGGAATGCCCCTCCAAGGTACTCACGAGATCTCGAAATCAATGGTATCTGGAGAGACGATGCAGAGGATGTCTACATAGTCCCAGGAAAGGGCAAACAAGCGAAAAAGATCGGTCATCTTACCCGGTTTGGACGCCCCTACCAAAACCCGAACAATTCAACAGTCGTTCCAACAACGAATGATCATGTTGTCCCAGACACAGACACCCAACCAAAGGTTCCCGAAAACTCGATCCTTAAACAACTACAAAAAGCAAGGCCGAGATTTCGATTTGGTAACTCATTGCTACATCCTTCGAGCATCGGCAAGCTTTGGTACAAGCCTTGGGAAAGTTGTGAACCGAAATGGTCCAAGGGCTGTCCGTTTTTGTTCAAATCTGGACAGGAATTTGCAAAGCATTTTGGTGAGTATAATTGCAAGATTTTTAAGAGAAAATGACAACAAATGGTCCCCTTTATTGTCTCCAAAAGAAGCCAAAGGAATTGAAGAGCAAAACCAACAAAATGGCCAGCAGCTTTACACGCCTAAACAGGCTGCCAAACTTGTTTATTTTGGACCCATTTGTAGTGTTTTTGTGTGTAAAATATCTACTTTAACTTTTGTCCATTTATGCTTTCAATTGTAGCCTTTAGATTTACTTTTAGATGGATGGTTTGGATGTAATTTGAGCCTCTATTTAAAGAGCACCTATCCCTTGTAATAATTTCAGATTTGAAGTTTATGAGAAATGAAAATGTGAGGTTTTTGAAAAAACCCTTTCTTTAGTTCTTTGCTTAGTGCTTGAACAACCTCCTTTGCTTAGTGCTTGGAGATGACTCTATCCTTTTGCTTAGTGCTTTGGAAGAGTATTATCCTAGGCTTAAACATGCTTTGTGATCTTGTTTAAGTCATATCTTTCATTTTATGTTTCAAATAAATCCTCCCAAAACAGCCCCCTCCCAAAACCGAGAAAATACTACTCCAAAACAGCCCATTTTCGAGTTAATTTTTGTAGTATGGTTGCTGCGTTTTTTGGCCTAGAATGGGCTGATTAAGGACCACCTCGCCGTTTTACTCCAAAGTGGTATCAGAGCTTCGGCTCTTGCGTTTTCTTAAACCAAGACGATCTTGGGAAATGGTGGTCCGTGGTGTTCTTGGGTGTGACACCACAAATCTGTGCGTGGCTTGATTTGTGGGTGTTGGCTTTGGTTCGAGCACTTGTGTGTTGCTCGGATCGAGTTGGCTAACAAGAGGGTTCGGTCTTTGCTAAGTGCTTGACTAGAATGGGCTCTTGTTGCTTCCCTCTTTAACATCTATACTACATTTTTCTGAAATTGTATTTGTTTTTGAAATCGTCTTTTGCTATACCATGTTCTTAACCGCGAAAGTTTGAGGACAAACTTTTCTCAACAAAGGGAGTTTGAACCGAAATGGTCCAAGGGCTGTCCGTTTTTGTTCAAATCTGGACAGGAATTTGCAAAGCATTTTGGTGAGTATAATTGCAAGATTTTTAAGAGAAAATGACAACAAATGGTCCCCTTTATTGTCTCCAAAAGAAGCCAAAGGAATTGAAGAGCAAAACCAACAAAATGGCCAGCAGCTTTACACGCCTAAACAGGCTGCCAAGCTTGTTTATTTTGGACCCATTTGTAGTGTTTTTGTGTGTAAAATATCTACTTTAACTTTTGTCCATTTATGCTTTCAATTGTAGCCTTTAGATTTACTTTTAGATGGATGGTTTGGATGTAATTTGAGCCTCTATTTAAAGAGCACCTATCCCTTGTAATAATTTCAGATTTGAAGTTTATGAGAAATGAAAATGTGAGGTTTTTGAAAAAACCCTTTCTTTAGTTCTTTGCTTAGTGCTTGAACAACCTCCTTTGCTTAGTGCTTGGAGATGACTCTATCCTTTTGCTTAGTGCTTTGGAAGAGTATTATCCTAGGCTTAAACATGCTTTGTGATCTTGTTTAAGTCATATCTTTCATTTTATGTTTCAAATAAATCCTCCCAAAACAGCTCCCTCCCAAAACCGAGAAAATACTACTCCAAAACAGCCCATTTTCGAGTTAATTTTTGTAGTATGGTTGCTGCGTTTTTTGGCCTAGAATGGGCTGATTAAGGACCACCTCGCCGTTTTACTCCAAGTTGATAGTTCCCTCTACCTCCTCTCCAGAAGAAGTGGTGGCACACATGACAAGGGATGTTCCTGACCTGCGCAACCCGGTCATCTTCTCTGACGAAGATATTCCTCCATTCGGAGCCAACCATAACCTGGCCCTATAAACCACCGTACAATGTCTCAAGAAGAATGTGCCTATGGTTCTGGTGGATGAAGTATCTGCGGTCAATGTCATTCCCCTCAAGACGGCTCACAAACGGGGTATCAAAGAAACTGATTTGGTCCCAACTAACCAAGGAGTACGCACCTATGACGGCACTCGTCGTAAGGTTGCGGGGCTTATCACCTTGACCATTGCAACTGGACCCTTGGAAAGCCGAGCCTGTTTTCACGTGGTCGACATCGACGCCTCTTTCAACATGCTTCTGGGACACCCCTGGATTCACGCCGTCAAGGCCGTCACCTTAACCCTTAACCCTTCATCAGAAAATCAGGGTCCCTTTCAACGGGAAGACGATCACTATCCCCGCTTTCCCGATCAAGGCTATCATGAAAAAGGGAATAGCCTCCCAAGTCATTGAGGAAGATGACAACGAAATGTGGGGATTCCAGGCTGTGAACGCCCTAACCGATGAATCAACATCCCTTGATTGCGACCCGTTCTCCAACCTCATAATCAACCGCATTTTGATGCGCCAAGGTTACTTCTCGGGTCTACCTCTCAACCCACTAAAAAGCCCCTTGCCTCCCTTGAAACATGCTAAGGTCCCTAACATCGCCTTCGAGCTAGGCTATGAGCCCACCAATGAAGACATCCCGGAGATGAACCTTCTAATACGGAAGCGCAAAAAGTACGGAGCCATCCTACGTCAAACCATTTGACTCTCAATGGATACTTCGTTCCCTAGGGAGAATCCGAGCTCTACAACGGCTTTCCTGAGCCAATCTATGACTCCGTAGCTAAGGTCAAACACCCGGGTGTGGAAGTCTTTCAAGACTGCTACTTCATTCCCGACAACACCAAAGCTGCGTCGACCAAATCTGAGTCGACCCCTTGCCTCGATGGACAAGCCGTCAGTCTCCTCTTCGTAGAGGAAAACATCAAGCACCTCGGCTATGAGGACATCATCAACATTGCTCTAAAATACAACCAGTCCGATCCCACTGCCTTAATCTCTAATACTGACCCAGACAAAGCTACACAAGGCTAGAGGAAAACTGTCAAGTGGACCGATTGTCGAGGCCGCATTCTCAAGATTACAACTGGAGAAGGCCCTATGTTCAAAGAGAAAAGTAAAGATGAGAAGGAGTCTGAGTCCGAGTCAGAGTCGGAGTCTGTCCTAGCTCCTAAAACTCCTGATATCCCAGTCAAGGTCCCATTTCCACTGTTTTATCACAAACTTGTGGCTGCTTTAGAGGCCGAGTCAACTAAGGTTATCCCCACTCCCATGGAAGGTAGCAATATGGAGCTTGTTCCAGGGGCCACCTCCTCTGCTGTGTCGCCTCTGAATGCCCATGAGATGTCTGTCCTATCCGAGCTTTTCGCTCAAGTCGACTTAATGAAAGCTAAGTTTGCTTATGACTCATCTCATTTTAACTGCAATGCAATTCTGAACAAACATGAGGAATTTGACTTGAGTGATTACCCACCTCACCTAGCCAAAGAACTTGACAAACGGGAGGATAGGACCCCCATAGTTGAGGAGACCAAACCTATTAACGTAGGAACCGACAACAAACCTCAAGAACTTAGGATAGGGACCACCCTTGACCCCTCGGAAAGACAACAGTTCATCAGTGTCTTACACGAGTACAAGGGCGTATTCACTTGGTCCTACAAATACATGCCTGGGATCGACAGGGAAATTGCAGAGCACACAATACCCATTAAACCCGGAGCTAAACCTGTGAAACAAAAGTTGCGCTGAATGCGCCATGAATGGGCCTTGAAAATCAAGGAAGAGGTGGACAAGCAGTTCAAAGCCGGGTTCATCAAAGTGTCCGAATACTCTGACTAGGTGGCCAACATTGTTCCTGTACCCAAAAAAGACGGGAGAATCCGGGTTTGCGTCGACTTCAGGGATATGAAAAAAAGCAAGTCCAAAAGACGACTTCCCTCTACCACATGTTGACATCCTGGTGGACAATATCGCCGAGCACGCCCTACTATCATTCATGGATGGGTATGCTGGGTACAACTAGATCAAAATGGTTGAGGAAGCCATGCACAAGACTGCATTCACTACACAGTGGGGTACATACTACTACACTGTCATGCCCTTCGGTCTAATCAACGCTGGAGCGAGTTATCAAAGAACCGCCATCACACTCCTACATGACATGATACACAAGGAGGTGGAGGTATATGTCGTTGACATGATCATCAAATAAAAAGAGCGGATGACCACATCAACGCCCTCCGGAAATTCTTCGCTCGTCTGCGAAAATATAACATGAGACTGAATCCTCAGAAGTGTGCATTCGGGGTCACCTCCGGAAAACTCCTAGGACTTATCGTCAGCAAAAGAGGCATCATGCTCTTCAACAATTCCGAAGCGACAGCTTAGCACCCTACCGAGCAAAAATCAATTAGGAGGCCGAGTTCTTCGACCAAGTCGACTACTTCCACTTACCACGAGAGGAAAATCAATTTGCTGATGCCGTGGAAAAACTTGCCGCACTCGTCAACATACCTGACGGCATGACATCGATGTTGGAGCTGGTGTCCTCCACAAATTAGTGTGATAACATTTGTAAATCTCTTACAGGTTCACAAGGGTATACTTCGTATATTTAAATCAGTTGATTAACGTTTACCTAATAACGGTTGGCTTGCTAGAAAGTTTGACGTTATTATCATACAGATGGCGGTGATCAACTGGTCCCTAAAGGTCACATCTATAGGACGTATTTGAGAAATGTGGTTATAGAAATATAATTACATTGATGCCCAAAATATCTAAAAAGTTAGTCAATGTGTTGATGAGATAATTATTTAATGAAAATTAAATAATATTAAGTTGAGACGAATTAACTTTCAATTCGTAAATTAAATATAATAAGTTATATTTAATTAAATATATATAAGGTTAGTTTGAAAGAATTAATCTGTTAATTCGTAATTAAATATAATCAGTTGTATTTAATATCAACAAGTTGAATGTGTCATAGTGGTAATAGTGAGGGTACACATACCAAGAGGTCATGGGTTCGATCCTCACTAGATGACAATTTAACACACTTTATATATTTTTGGAAAGACCAAAAATAAGGAAAAATACTCCTTATTTCCGGTTCAGTTGGCCGAAATTAGGGAGGTTTCCCTTTTCTTAATTAATTTGGTAATTCGGTTTATATAAAAGAAAGGTGGAGAATTATTTCTAACCTAATTCTTTTTCTGACCGAGCCTCCTCTTTCTCATCACAAAAAAACACAAAGACAATAAAATTTTACAGAAAATTTTAGATTGATTTCTAGCATAATCAAAGGGTATATCTTAGATCGTCTTGGGTGCAACTAATAGGCGAATATCAATTTTGATATTGTTCTTAGGTCAATTTTGCAAGGACCCGAGGTTAATTCTAAATCTTTTTACTTATGCTTATGTATTTTAGTTTATGACCATAGATCATCTTTGTTATATCGTTAAAATCCTTCATGTTAAAGGGAAGTATACAGATTATTTCCCACAACCCCTACACACTGTTACTTTAGGACTAAATTTAGATAACTAAGATGACCATAGATCATCTTTGTTATAGCGTTATGACTTTAGTTCCCACAACCCCTAACAAAGATGACCATAGATCATCTTTGTTATAGCGTTATGACTTTAGTTCATTAGACTTAAAATAAAAACGATGCATGCATCTTATTTTATTCTTCTTTCGCAGTGTAGAACACGCTTATTATCAATAATACTGTTACAACAAATGGCTGGAAATAACGCAATCCCAATGCCTAGTGCCACACTAGATCGTTCGTCCTGGCTTAAAATGTTCATGGACCAAATGAATCAGTCCACTCGACAAGAATGATGGGTCCAATTTTGGACCGGAGGCGGCACTACGGAATGCTTTTGCCCATGCGACGGTAAGCTCGGTATTTAACGAGCCAATACCGGCAACCCCAGGCCCAAATGCGGGAGCCAACGAGTCACTCGCTTATAGTGATTTCGTTATGGAAGCGGGTGAGATAAAGAACGTACTCATCTTTGCAATGGAAACCAATTTGCAGAGACGCTTCATTGCCCAAGGTGCAAACAATATTTTCACCACGCTCACTAATGAGTTCTCAAAAGCACCGAGAATCATCACATATGAGCATACCTGTCGCTTCTTTGATGCGAAACTCCAGAAGGGCCAACCGGTTAGCCCACACATTCTTCACATGATTGAGAATGTCGAGAAACTGGAGTCACTGAATTGTAGAATCAGTGAGAGCATTGTCATTGACCGAATGCTTCATTCTCTTCACGATGGTTTTGCCCTTTTCAGGGCGAACTACTACATGAATGACTTGAAAAAGAGTCCTCATGAGCTACACTCCCTTCTCGTACAGACCGAGAAGGATATGAAATTGAGTGGGAGCATGAAGCAGGATGTTCTCACGATTCACAACAAGAGTAAAGGTAAGGGCAAGGCTCATGGCGACCTAGCTGTAGGTAAGCCAAAGTTTAAAAAGCCAGGAAACGGTAAGAGTGCGCCTGGTGAGACTAGTGGCTCACAGGGCAAGACAAAGAGCAAGGGCGGTGACATAGAGTGCCACCATTGTCACAAGACTGGACATTGGAGGAGGAACTGTCCCGTCTACCGTGAGGACATCAAAGCAGGCCGTGTAGCTCCTGTTGGTATGTCATCTTATATTCATATGATTGAGATTAACCATGCAAGTTTCGGAACTTGGGTACTAGATACTGGTTGTGGTTCTCATCTGTGTAATCATTTGCAGGGCCTAAAGAACATCATACCTCTCGAAAAAGGTGATGTGGACCTGCGAGTCGGGAATGGAGCACGAGTTGCTGCTGCCTCGAAGGGAACAAATGTAATCCAACTCCCTAGTGGTTTTGAGTTATCATTAAATAACTGTTACTATGTACCCAGTTTATCTAAGAACATTATTTCTGTTTCCGTACTTGCTAAAGACGGTTTTACATTTTCAATAAAGGATAATAGTTGTATTTTCTATTTTAATGAAATGATTTATGGCAAAGCAGTTTCCATGAATGGAATTTATATCTTAGATCAAACCACGGAAGTATTACACATGAATAATAAGAAATTAAAGGTTGGTGACAAAGATCAAACCTATCTATGGCATTGTCGAATGGGACACATAAATGAGAAACGCGTAAAGAAACTCGTCGATAATGGGACTATTCCCTCATTCGGATTTTCTGCATATGGCACGTGTGAATCATGTCTCATTGGCAAGATGACTCGAATTTCCTTCAAAGGTGTTGGAATGCGCGCTAGTGACCTGTTAGGACTCATACATACGGACGTATGTGGACCTATGTCAATTACCGCTAGAGATGGCTATAGATATTTTATCACTTTCACGGACGATTTGAGTAGATACGGATATGTCTACTTAATGAAGCATAAAAGTGAGTCCTTTGAGAAATTTAAGGAATACCAGAATAGGGTACAGAACCAACTGGGTAGAAAGATTAAAACACTCCGTTCAGATCGGGGTGGCGAATATCTTTCAAATGAGTTTGATCAACACCTGAAAGACTGTGGAATCGCTCTACAGTTAACTCCACCTGGAACACCTCAATTAAATGGTGTGTCCGAACGGAGAAATCGAACCTTACTTGATATGGTTCGATCCATGATGAGTCACACCGTAGTGCCCGATTCATTATGGGGTTATGCTCTTTTGTTAGCTGCTCTTATACTTAACCGAAGTCCGTCTAAAGCTGTCGGCAAGACTCCACAAGAAATGTGGAAGGGAACGGTACCCAACTTGTCCTTTATTCGGGTTTGGGGATGCGAGGCTTATGTCAAGTGGAGACACGAGGATAAGCTCGGCCCGCGATCGGTCAAGACATACTTTATAGGTTATCCAAAAGGAACATTTGGTCATTACTTCTATTCGCCAACCGAACATCGAGTATTTGTTGCGGCTAGTGTGACGTTCTTAGAGAAAGAATTTCTCGAGAACAAGTCGAGTAATAGAACCTTCGAGCTGTCGGAGATTCCAGAACCAACAACCGAGGAACAGATGGAGAAAGCTGTACCTCCAACTGATGATACGGTTGATATTCCTAAGGAACCTAGGAGGTCGGGTAGAGACTCTCATCCTCCGGACAGATACATTGGTATGGTCGAGGAGAATGATGTTTTACTTCTAGAAAGTAATGAACCCGCAACCTATAAAGGTGCTATGGCCTGTTCCGACTCAAAGTTATGGCTCGAAGCCATGCAATCCGAGATGGACTCCATGTATGAGAATAACGTATGGGATCTAGTTGATTTACCTAATAAGGTAAAACCTCTACAGTGCAAATGGCTTTACAAAATAAAGCGTTCTGTAGACGCGCAACCAGATATCTATAAGGCACGACTTGTGGCAAAAGGTTTCACTCAAGTGCAAGGATTGCATTATGATGAGATTTTTACACTTGTAGTCATGCTACGTTCCATTCGGATAATCTTAGCGATTGCCTCATTTCATGATTATGAGATTTGGCAAATGGATGTGAAAACCGCCTTCTTAAACGGTTATTTGGAGGAAGAGTTGTACATGGTGCAACCCAAAGGTTTCAAAGATCCTAAACATCCTAAGAAAGTATGCAAGCTTAAGCGTTCCATTTATGGACTTAAGCAAGCTTCTCGAAGTTGGAATCATCGTTTCGACCAAGTGATCAAAGAGTATGGTTTCACTCGATCGGTCGAAGAACCATGCTTATATATCAAGTCGAGTGGGAGCAAGATTGTATTCTTGATATTTTATGTCGATGACATACTCTTGATTGGCAATGACATTCCTCTCCTTTCTTCGGTTAAAGAATGGTTGAAGAACCATTTCCAGATGAAAGATCTGGGTGAGGCACAGCGTATTTTAGGAATCCGTATCTACCGAGATAGATCACGACGGACGTTATCACTTAGTCAGGAGTCTTATTTAGATAAGGTTCTTGAGAGGTTCAGCATGACCAACTCCAAGAAGGGGAACCTTCCTATGACGACTGTGATGCACTTGAGCAAGTCTCAGTCACCCACGACGCCTGAAGGTATTGAGCGCATGAGTCGTATTCCTTATGCATTTGCAATAGGATCGATCATGTATGCCATGATATGCACACGTCCAGACATGGCATATGAATTGAGTATGACGAGTCAGTACCAAAAGAATCCAGATGCCTACGGAGGACTAAGGATTGGGTATTGACTTATGGAGGCGATACTAAGCTATGCGCAACCGGTTACGCAGATGCTAGCTTCCAAACGGATCGAGACGATTCAAAATCTCAGTCCGGGTTCGTCTTCACTCTTAATGGTGTTGGGTCACCGGAAGAGTTCCAAACAGAGTGTTGTAGCAGATTCTACTACTGAATCCGAGTACTATGCCGCTTCGGAGGCAGCAAAGGAAGCAATATGGATGCGTCAATTCTTACAAGGGCTTTGGGTAGTTCCTAGTTCGAATAACCCGATCACCATCTATTGTGACAATAGAGGTGCCATCTTCCAGGCTAAGGAGCCAAAGTCTAGCAACAAATCTAGACATGTACTACGGAAGGCTCACCTGATCCGTGATTACGTGGAGCAAGAAGAGATAGTGATTGACAAGATTGCGACGGATGATAACATCGCAGATCCTCTCACCAAACCGTTGAATTATGATAAGCATGTAGGGCATGTTAACTCCATGGGAATTAAACATGTTCCTAAGTTGTAGTACTTGATTATGGATTTAATACATTATCTTTTTCATATATAACTTCATCGTTTTATATATATAATATTTTGTTTTTCATGTGGATTGTACTGACAACATTGAACGCCACAAAGTGAACTGAATTACATTATATTTGTTTTTGTCCGTAATCGCCAATGTGAGCTGATAACTCCGGCTATTATATTGTGCAGTCGATTGATGGTGGGTTCAACGAGCCATAAGTTAAACGGTTGACTAATCGATCACAGATACGAGATTATGACGATACCTCGTAGGACAACTTTTTGTGACAACGTAATGGAGTCCTAAATGTTTTATAACATTCGGTGCCAGGTCGTGGATAGGACATCCATTGTGTACCTATAGTCGATTCTTTTGACTATCAACTATCTCTTGAGATTAAGGCAGTTTTTGGGTGACTTTGGTTTCTTTCTCACGATCTCACGTGAATCGGGGCAAAGTAGATTTTTTCCGGTCATTTCATCTTGTGCTTACACTGCAAGATTTGAGTTGAGGAAAATATCCATCCCTTATCGGTATAGTTATTTCTCGGGGCCACTCGAGGAGTTGTAATTGAAATGCATGGCCATGCTCGAATATTGATTCGTTTATCACTTAAGTTACTCTCTAGTCGGGAAAACCACTCTTGATACTGATCGCTTGTAAAATACGACCTTTGTGAATTCGGTTTTGCAAATTGTTTTACATTGAGTGGGAGAAATTTTAAAGGATATGAGAATCGGTTATCGCACATACACTTGTGAGGACAAGTGGGAGTTTGTTGGAGCTGGTGTCCTCCACAAATTAGTGTGATAATATTTGTAAATCTCTTACAGGTTCACAAGGGTATACTTCGTATATTTAAATCAGTTGATTAACGTTTACCTAATAACGGTTGGCTTGCTAGAAAGTTTGACGTTATTATCATACAGATGGCGGTGATCAACTGGTCCCTAAAGGTCACACCTATAGGACGTATTTGAGAAATGTGGTTATAGATATATAATTACATTGATGCCCAAAATGACTAAAAAGTTAGTCAATGTGTTGATGAGATAATTATTTAATGAAAATCAAATAATATTAAGTTGAGACGAATTAACTGTCAATTCGTAAATTAAATATAATAAGTTATATTTAATTAAATATATATAAGGTTAGTTTGAAAGAATTAATCTGTTAATTCGTAATTAAATATAATCAGTTGTATTTAATATCAACAAGTTGAATGTGTCATAGTGGTAATAGTGAGGGTACACATACCAAGAGGTCATGGGTTCGATCCTCACTAGCTGACAATTTAACACACTTTATATATTTTTGGAAATACCAAAAATAAGGAAAAATACTCCTTATTTTCGGTTCAGTTGGCCGAAATTAGGGAGGTTTCTCCTAATTAATTTGGTAATTCGGTCTATATAAAAGAAAGGTGGAGAATTATTTTCCTAATTAATTTGGAAAATCAATTTGCTAATGCCGTGGAAAAACTTGCCGCACTCGTCAACATACCTGACGGCATGACATCGATGCCCCTATGTGTCGAGAGAAGGAGCGAGCCAGCTCAAATCTGCGCCATCAACAACAACAAGGAAAACCATGTCGAACCTTGGTACCATGCTATCTTCAACTACAAAACAAAAAACGAATTCCCTCACAACTCTGATACAAGAGGACAAAGAGCCATCCGTTTACTTGCATCACAATTCGTGATAAACCAAGAACAACTATACAAAAGAACACCCCAAGGGATCCTCCTCCTTTGCATTGACCCCTATAAAGCCAAAAAAGTCATGGCAAAGCTCCACGATGGAGAATGCGGCCCTCACATGAGCGCAATGATGCTGATCCGAAAAATCATACGGTTAGGCTACTACTGGACCACCATGGAAGCCGTTTGTGGAAACTAAGTCAAACATTGCCACAATTGCCAAATCTTTGCCAACATACAACACATACCACCATCCCTTTTATGCACTATGACATCACCCTGGCCTTTCTCGACCTGGGGCATCGACATCATCAGGAAAGTAAACCCGGTAGGCACCAAGGGGCATTGCTTCGTCCTCGTCGCCATCGACTACTTCACCAAATGGGTGGAAGCACAGTCCTACGCAGTCTTGACCGCCAAACAAGTGGCCAAGTTCATGCAGGACAACATCATCTGCAGATATGAGGTACCCCATGAAATCATCAGCGACCAAGGCTCTCACTTCCGGGCGGAAACACAAGCCTTGCTGGACAAATACAAAATAAAGCGACATCGATCATCCCCCTATCGTCCCCAAACGAACGGAGTGGTAGAGGCAGCAAACAAAACTCTTGTCACCATCATTAAAAAGATGCAAGATAATTACCGCGATTGGCCGACCAAACTCCTATTCGCACTCTAGGGATACCGAACCTCCATTCGAACACCAACGAGAGCCACACCATTCTACCTAGCATACGGTATGGAGGCGGTCCAATCCGTAGAGTTGGAAGTGCCATCTCTACGTATCCTGCTGGAGAGTCAAGTTCCTAAGGCGGAATGGACCCATCAAAGGTTCGAACAACTCACGCTTCTAGACGAACGACGACTCAATGCCTTGCACAACGTCCAGCTATACGTACCAGCGACGTATACAACGGGCATTCAATAAAAAAGTCAAACCCAGGAATATCAAAGAAGGCGATTTGGTCCTCAAGTCGGTTAGAGCACCATTACCTGTCGATCCGAGGGGGAAATTCAAACCCAATTGAGCCAGGCCATAGCTGGCCAAGAAAATACTTTCGGGGGGCGCAGTAAGCCTGAGTGACCTAGACGGGGAGGATTTCAAAAACCCGACCAACCTAAACCAACTCAAGAAATACTTCCCTTGAGACCTAGCAACCAACAAACCTCGCCCTAGTTTTACAACTACCAACTACCATATCTCTTTCAAGTCAAGTTCCTCAACGCGCTCTGATTTGAAATTGCATATTTTACCGAGTCTAAGTCGCGGCACCTTGCCCCGTTTCGAACGTCCTTTGATCTGTCAAAGGCAAACATCCATTTGGACTCAAACAAAACACCTGAACTACGAGCATGGTTTGATTTCACCTTTTTCAGGTGGATACGTAGGCAGTCCTTTCTTACACAAGAAGGATACAACCACAAAACCCAAATAAAATTAACAAATTTTTTCGAACTACGATCATGGTTTGATTTCACCTTTTTTAGGTGGATACGTAGGCAATCCTTTCTTACACAAGAAAGATACAACCATCCCCACGAATAAAAAAAAAAGAGGTCACCCATATCAACTTCAAAAAAGAAAGAAAGGGAAAAACATTCCCCTTTTCCACAAAAAATACAAAAAAGAAGCCTTTCTCCCTTCCCACAAAAATCCCATTTCCCAAGTGCAGTGTTTAGGATAATTCAAACCGAATTGCCTTTACAAAATGGATGGAAGAAACAAGCGTTCACATTTTGTTTTGACACAAGCAATCCTCTTATTTAATGAACAATGAGAAGGATTACAACTTTGACAACAAATAAAGCTAAGCAAGTCTACAACTTGTCAAAGCTAGAGTGTTGACTAAGACATCTCACATAATAAAACTAGCACAAAATACACAATACATAGCTAGTACAACATAATAAAAACTCACAACACTAATACAACATAATAATAAAACGGGTAATGGAGGTCTTCATTCTTCCATTTTACCCTTGCCCTTTCCCTCGGGGTACATCTTCCCCTTGTCCTTCTTGTAGGCCCGCCTAGCGTGAACTTCCTCTTCGGAACGGATCCTAAACGGATCTACAACGGCAACGGCCTCCGGTCTCTTGCATGACCCCATACTCGGTCCAAGTCGAGACCATACACGGCCCACTACCTCTTTGGGACCCGAGCTTCTCCTCTTTGGTGGCCCCATTACGTCCGGGCTAGCTCCATCAACAAAGTCATCAAATAAGGCACGGTTGGCCTTACCAACCTCTCTATACTTCAAGTCAACGACCTCGTGCTTAAAAGATTTGGACCTCTCCTCCAAGGTTTGAGCTCTTGACCACTTGACATAAGCGGGAGTCACCCATGTCGTTGCAACGGGGCTTGGTACCTCCCAAATCGGCCGAGTGGCCCACCACCTTTCCAAGACCTCCACAAGCTCGGAGTTTTGGAAAACACTCTCTTGGACGAGAGTATCTTAAGCGAGCACCTTTTGTTGATGCCCCATTTGCCTCATAAGCCTTTCGGGATAGATGAAGGAGGCAACCTTCAAACCCACCTCGTGAAGGACCTCAAGTGCCACCATAACACCACCCAACGGATATGAGGACCACCCTCCTCCGCCAATCTCGAGGTCCAATTGGCCTCGGTGGATGCAAAACTATTCGAGTACAACTTCTTCCTCATAGTAAGGTGATGGAAAGAGTAAGAAGAAGAACCGGCCGGAGGCTCTACATACCTTAGCCTCTCCAATAGCCACACTTGGAGGATCCTTGGAGATCTGAACGAGGAAGCTTCTTCACAAGAGCCCTTCTTATCCAAAGCTTGGATGATCTCGCCAAGCACCAACCATGATGGATCCATACCATGTTCCATTTGCTCAAATACATGCACAAGGGTCATACTACCATAACACTTTGGCCCCTCCTTTTTCAAGGCATCAGCAAGGAGGTATGCATGCACTAGGCAAAAGGCAAGAGCCCTTCTCCTAGCCACCTCTGAGACACTGACATCCAACCGCTTTGAGAAAATGTTGATAAGAGCCAACATATCCACACCATGGGGAGCAAGGAGGAAGTTCACTTGGCTCGTTAACAAACCCAACATTGAACGAAACTTCTCTTTGTAACACAACCGAGTCAGGGGAAGCATCAGAGTACAACCCGGCCATCCACCAATGGTGCCTACTTCTTCGGCAAGAGGACAAATTTCACCCTTTGGGAATACGAAAACATGATGTTTCGAGTCCCAAAACCAAGAGCATGCTTCAAGGAACGACGATTGCACCTTGACTTGACAAAGCACCAAGAATTGACCAACTCCCATTACAACGAGTTGATATTTCTCGGGAGGCGAAAAATCCCGACACCAATGTCGCAACCTATTTTCAAAGGCATCCATGAATAATTTTGTGGAAGAAGAAGACAGCTTTTTGTGGAGATGTTTTTCGTGTTTCGGATGATGAAACAATGAAGCACAAACGTCCCTATTTATACAAAAAAATCAGCACTTTTTTCCGAAAAAGGGGAAGCTCCCTTCCATCGCCAATGGCCTCACGCCTCTTTGGGCTGATCCTCAGGATCCGCACCTTGATTTGTCCCTATCAAGTTGTGTTTCTTCCTAACACATAAATCCTCCCACCACAAGGCTCGAGCCTCTTTGGGCCTATCCAGGAATTTTTGTGTTTTCTCTGTAATACTACGTATTTATGAGTCTTGGTGTACTCTATCGAGTAGGCCTTACTCTGTCGAGTAAGGGCGTGTTGCGGAATAAAATAGTTTCTGACCTGTTGGGTACTCGATCGAGTAACATGGGTACTCGATCGAGTAAGGGGGCACTCGATCGAGTACCTTAGCTACTCGATCGAGTAGCCATTTCTTCTGAGGGCATTTTTTCTCGGGTTTTGTTAATAATGCTATTAGAGTATATAATACTTCCGTCATTGTTCCTAAATCACTTTTCAAAACCTAATCACTGTGAGAAGAGAAAGCAAACTACGTTATTAGCTTTAATCGCATTGTTGGCAAATCCCTGAGCTTGGAAGGTCGGATTCCACTTTCCTTTATACCATTGTGATTCTTGCGTCGAGGGTAAGACCTATATACCATTTTTATGATGTTTCTTTAAAGTTGGTTAAACCCTAGTTTGGGGATTTGGGGGTTTTGTTGTTTGTATGCTTGGTAGTGATTATGTGTTTGTATATTAGGAGGAGGATTCGTAGAGGAAACTTTTTGATATCAGCTGTGAGATCGTCTGATTGTTGTGCTTTCCAGGTAGGGTTTCCCTACTTAGTATTACTTACATAATGTGTGGTGATTGTGCTGTAGTTAGTGTGGTTGATTGATTCAGACAGTTGTGATTATACATTGTTGATAGATTCAGACGGTTGTTGATATTGTGATTGTGATTGTTTGTCTATGGTTCTCGAGATGCGTTCTCGGCTGAGTGGAGTCACTTGAGGGACTGGCTTCACGCCCTAGTTTCGCCTTTCATGGAACCCGCCACGGAAGGGGATGTGCACATTAATGGGACAGGGTTATCGCTCGGTATGATGAGCGGGGATTTGGTGGGTACGGCTGCGGTCCCCCACTGGCAGGGCTGGTCTAGTGGACAGTCGAAGACGGAGATGGAGTGGAGTGGATGATTGTGTATGATTGTATGAGCTGTATTGTTTACTGTTCCATTGGTTATATAATTTATGTAAATAGTACTGACACCGATTATTGTTTTAAAACCTGCGGTGATCCATTCGGGGATGGTGAGCAGATATTGAGCAGGTATGAGTTGAGTATCTTGGGATAGTTAGGATGTGCCACGATCGATGATAGAAGTCTTCATTGTAGCTTAGTATTTTTATAAACATTTCGATTAGATCGATGAAATGTTAGTTTGAGAATATGTATTTGTACTTTTGGTTTTGGTTTTGAGATTGTAACCTTTCACTAAGTATTTCTATTTAAACGTTGTTTCATTATTGTTTATTTGATTATCATTGCCTCGGGTAACCGAGATGGTAACATCCTTATACCTAGGTGGTCCTGGTAAGGCACTTGGAGTATGGGGGTGTTACATTCTCACACTCACATTTCCTTGTTTTCGCGTTTTACGAAATCCGACACGGTTTCCATGACGCAGCTTTAAGCATACGGGTTTTTTTTCTCTTCTTTTTTTAGTGGGGAAGGGCTAGTCATCCCGATCCACGACGGATCGTTTCCATGTCAGTCGAAAATTCCAAAAAAAATCACTTTTTTGCATTTCCCCACAAAATTCGAAAATTGATAACACGACGTTAGCTTTCTTCAAAAATTCAAGCCCTTACAAATCCGAGTCTTAATCTCACAAAAATCAAATCAAATACACTCGCAAAAATCTCCTTTGAAATTCATCCGTGACGGTTTGAGTTTTAGTTTTTTGAGCTGCAAATCAATTTTGGCAAAATTCAATGCAATTTAATTCAAACACGAGTTAATTGCTCAGAATTTCCAATCAATTTCTTTTGAGAAATCCAAACGTGACGACCTGTCGTGGAATTTTCAAAATTTCTTGTCAAAATTTCAATTTTAACTTCGAGTCATCAAATGCTTTTGCGTGTTTACGTTTGTGCGTATCTGCTACCTGTTGCTTGTTTTCTACACTAACAATGCAGGAAAAAATGCAAAGCAAAGGGGAATCAACCGCTGGCCATGCTTCTCCGAAACACAACACAAAAAGCTGAACACAAATAAACCATAATCCAAAAATACATATATACAAACCGCCTCACGCAAAATGCATCGACACACATTTGATACAAACGACTGACCATACAAACAGGATCCGGTACAAGTATTTATCATTCAGACACTCGCCTAAAACAACGAACTGGGGGCTACCCGCCACCTATCAAACGAGGCATTCCCTATCCTTCCGATCGGAAAAGAAAACGAGCAACATGAAAAACAAAGGAGTAATAGCGGAAGCAGAGGTGGTTACCATGATGGTAACACCTCATCCCTACTCCGTGACAAAAAGGGTAACAATGCCTGGCAGATTTTGGACGACGTGACAATCAGGATTGTGACTCAGTGCATCACCCCGACGTTAACCGCCAATCGTCGGAATTCGGCGATGAGAAAGAGCCATGACATAGGGCGCCACCCCTATGTTGAACCCCAATCATCAGAATTCAACAACGATCGAAGACGGTAACGTAGAACAATGCACCCGTCTTGACCCCCAATCATCAGACGTCCGAACCTCTGCAGACAACAGCCAATGATCGATACTTGAACAAAGGCTGGACAAAGGCCACCAGCGAGAAACACAACTCGACAAGGACAAGACAACAGCCATTTATCCTCCTCCAGGATCATCCTCCTGCTCTAGAGCCTGAGCAACAGACCCAGTGGGTCCAGAACACTTCCCTGCAATCAAGACGAAACAAAAACGTCAGCCAAAATTTTTGCATTACGACGGCACAAAATGGACAAATTCAAAAAAAAAACCTGCAAATGCAAAACAAAAACAAGGGCAAACCCGCCCAAACCCAACCAACAAAAACAATTCACAAAAAATCGCACAAAAAACGACTCGCCGTACTTTTTAAGGAAAAGATGAGTCAAAACAAAAACAAAAACTTTCAAAAACCAAACAACACCTCAAGGCCCACATGAGGCCCGCAAAACAACGACCAAAAAAAATTCCCGACACAACTGGGTATTTTTCACAGCTCAAAAAGGCAATTTTACGCCAATTCGGGCACAAACAGGTCAAAAATTCAAAATACGACCACAACAAAACAATGTGATTTAATCACGTCTCAAAGCAACCTAAACTACTGTGAAAGGTCCATTTCAAGGCAAACTGACTCAATTTGAGCTCAAACAGACGCTTATTTCATCAGACATAGGACTGTCGGAAAAGGCAAAAACCCAAATTTTGCCCACAACACCCAACGAAGGTTCAATATGGCAAACACGGTCTTCCCTGACTACAATACAACCTAGTGGGGCCTACAACTCAAGCAAACAAACTTGGCATTGTGAAATAAGACGGTTTCCTCGTCTCATTCACGTTTTCGAGCCTAGGAGGTGTGCAAACTAAAAGCACCTCTATACTCCTAAACAGGTTTCTAACCTAATGCAATCATCTATTTCACTCGAACATGGGCTAAACAAAAACGCCCAATTCAATTTTCGAAAATTTAGGGTTTTTCCCTAATTCAATTAACAAAAAGACAAACAAATTCAAATGGATTCAAGAGGATTTACATACGTTGAGATGATATGGTGATAAGGGCACAAAAACAAGGAAGAAACAAGGTCGAAAATGGCACCTTTTTTCGGGTTTTTGTGTTTATGTCGAAGAAGATGATGAGAATGGGAGCTTCCCATTCTCACGCCTTTTACAGAAAAAAGGGAAGCTCCCTTCCTTTTCAGATATGCTCGCGCCTCATTGAGGTGTCCCCTACGTATTCAGCGGAATTTGGGGCTTTGGCCCACAATTCCGCACAAAAATTCACAAAAATTCAAACGACGGCATTAAAAACCGTCATTTTCAAATCAAAAACAAATAGTGAAATTCAAACTCACTATTTTCACAAATTCCAACGACGGCATTAAAAACCGTCATTTTCAAATATAAAAACAAATAGTGAAATTCAAACTCACTATTTTCACAAATTTCAATGACGGCATTAAAAACCGTCATTTTTCAAAAACAAAAACAAGTATTGAGATTCAAATTCACTATTTTCACAAAATTTCAACGACGACATATAAAACCGTCATTTTACAAAAACAAATAGTGAAATCCAAATTCACTATTTTCACAAAATTTAAACGACGGCATTAAAAACCGTCATTTTTCAAATACAAAAACAAATAGTGAAATTCAAATTCACTATTTTCACAAAATTTCAACGACGGCATTAAAAACCATCATTTTTCAAATACAAAAACAAATAGTGAAATTCAAATTCACTATTTTCACAAAATCCAAATGACGCCATTAAAAACCGTCATTTTTCAAATACAAAAACAAATAGTTAAATTCAAATTCACTATTTTCACAAAATTTCAACGACGTCATTAAAAACCATCATTTTTCAAATACAAAAGCAAATAGTGAAATTCAAATTCACTATTTTCACAAAATTTCATAGACGACATTAAAAACCGTCATTTTTCAAATAGAAGAACAAATAGTGAAATTCAAATTCACTATTTTCACAAAATTCAAACGACGGCATTAAAAACCGCCATTTTTCTAATACAAAAACAAATAGTGAGATTCAGATTCACTATTTTCAAGAAATTTCAACGACGGCATTAAAAACCGTCATTTTTCAAATACAACAGAAAAACAAAGAGATTCAAATTCACTATTTTCACAAATTTCTAACAAACGGCAATAAAAACCGTTACCTCTCTTCGAGATTCAAAATCGCCGCCACCCACGGGAGCCAGGGTCACGAGCCTATCCCTTTCCGGCGTCACAAACATCAAATATAAACACCGAGATTCCCCAGTAGGAAATCAGAGGCTTCCTCACGAAGCCCGCTAACTCAAACAACTTCTCGAAATAGGCCCATCCAACACGGCTATTTCCCACAATCGATCATTCGACATTCAACATGGCTGGCGAGCCTCACAACGCAACACATTCGATATGGCTGGCGAGCCTCACAACGCACATCCAACATGGCTCGCGAGCCTCACAATGCACATTCAACATGGGCGGCGAGCCTCAAAACACAACACATTCGATATGGCTGGCGAGGCTCACAACGGACATCCAACATCGCTGGCGATCCTCACAACGCAAATCCTACATAGCTGGCGAGCCTCACAACGCACATTCAACTGTTGGAATATGTGTCCTCCGACAATAATGCGATCACAACTGTCGATCATGATGATCACATGTTTAAATCTCATTTTAAGAATACATGTGGGATGTAAATATTTTACAGTCAACTGGTCCACAAATATCGGTAATGATTGGCTGACTAGAGTTTGACATTACTGTCGTGCGACGGTGGTGATTAGTTGATCCTCTTAGGTCATACCTATAGGGAAATGCTCTTAATTGATTATTTAATTAATCGTATGCCGATACGGGTTAATTAAATTGCTTAAAATTGACGGATGATTTTGTGAGTAAAGTTAACGTGTCTTATTGTAATTCGATTAAATTAGATACGATCTAAGTAATCGAATTGTTTTATTACTTGGATAAAATTATTGTTTACGAAACAATTGATATTGAATTGAGATTGAATGAATGATTTATTATAAATACAAGATGTTGTGATTTATAATTGACAAACCATTTTGGTACAAGTAATTACGAATTACTAGTCGATTTTGTAAATGAAGTATTTTATGAGTATGTTGATTTTTAATATGTTAAAAATACATTACATTGTGACATGTCATGTAACATGTTACATGTGACAAAATTGACAAATGACAAAATAAAATGGACCTCCCATTTTATAGACATGTACCGAAATATTGAAGGAAGTTAGTGGAAAAATTGTGTAAATTGTTTTAAGTGGAAAACACAATCATAAAAGCTAACTACTAGCCTTGCATGCCTATCATTTTCTTGGGTAGAAAATCTTTCCCATGCATTGGGCACATATACTCCCTCCAACCGGTTTCACCATGAAAAATAGAGAGTGTTTCCTCTACAATTATTCATTCACTCTTATCATAATTTTTCTAGTGTAAGAAAAATGCATGCTCTCTACAATTTGTGTAAATTCTAGAGAAATAAACTCCAAATAATTCCTCCTCTCCACCGAAATAGTAGAGAGACAAATTAATATTTTGTGTCATTTTTAAGTTAGACTTTTATTATTACTAGATCATAATAATATTTGTTATTGAGAGGTTTCCTTGGGTATTCACTTTTGGGAGAGATTCTATACTTGAATCTTTATTCATCCATTATTTGGAATGCTCAAGAACTAACAAGAAGGAGATCTTGTTGGTGCCCTTTTAATCCGAAATTTATAGTAAGGAAAACGATTTCTTCACTTATCTATTTTAGTTTGCATGCATAAGATTTGTATTTAATTTTATGACTAAATTATATCATCACATATATGAATATGTTAATTAATGAGATATAGATTTCTAACAAGCGGTATCATGAGCCTTAGGTTGTTTGCATGCAAATCGGTTATAGTTTTTCCGAGTTATACGATTTACATATAAAACTTATAAATTTGTGTTTATTATGATATATCACGAAATCAATTTTGCATGTTAAAGTTTCTGATCCTAAAATGTATTTAGGATATTTTGGTTAATTTATGGATTTTTATTGTTCATTTTATATAATAATGGCATTAAAAATGTGATTTTATGATAAAAATGTCATTTTCGGAGTAAAATTAGCTAAACCTCGAATGTTACAGTGGTTTTTGGATATGTTTTCACATATATTATTTTTAGATGACCTGTAAATTTTCAGAATTTTTGGAGTTATTATGCTCGAAATATGGATTTTTCATGATAAAAATCGAATTTAAATGAAAATAGGTTAATATGAGATAAATTTCGAATCTGGTCATATAAATTTAGTACGTTGTCACATGCAATTTTACAAGATGTGTGTAAAATAATAGGCTATTATGAAGTCCTTATGCATGATTTATGAATTTTTGATGAAAAATAGCATAAATAGTGACTTTAATTAGTAAATAATTGCTAAAACATACTTCATGACTAAGGAAAAACGTCACATGTTGCATTTTATTACCTATTTCAGATCTAAAATTGAAAAGTTGATAAATATAATTTTTCTCATGTTTTTATGATTATATTTGATAAATCCGATAAACCGCAACATTGTTTTTCCCGATAAATTTTCAAAATTTTAACCTAAGTTTTTGGACATTATGAGTGTCATGGTAGTTTTCCAGAATGTTCATGAGTTTAAATTTCAAATTTCAAATTTATTTGAAATTTTTGTGATTTATTTGGAGTTTATGGCTTTTTATTGTAATTTTGAGTCCATTAATGAACAAATTTTAAGAAATATAAGTTAATTATTTTCAAATGTTAGTGGAGACTAGTTTTGAGTCCTAAGTTGGTTAGGGTAATTAACTTGTGCATAAATATGATTTTATGTAATTTATTGTGATTTTAAAAGGTTGAATCACGCAAATCCGTAAAACCAATTAATATACGATATTGGCTCCTTAAAGGCGATTTAGCATAAAATTGGGCATGTTCATACATATTATAATGCTGCATTTTATTTATGATTGTCATAATTTAATTTTATGTAATTTTTTAAATTATGTAATTTTACTTAATATGGCCTTAGTTTTTAATTGGTATACCCGAAATGTATGGGAATATCGATTAGGTTGTAATTTATTGTGATCTCGCATCACCGTTTTGTAATTTAATAGATTTATTTTAGTTTAATTACAAATGTATAATAGGAAATTATGTAATTTGTTATGTAATTTATTTATTTCGCAGTTCCTTGAAGACGGTGTCACTCAAGGAAGACGATACATAAAGACGGTGTTACCTCGAGATGCGTGCCAAAACCGAAGTTCAAGGGACCAATGGAGTTGGTTTCCGAATATGTAATAGTTAATTAGATTTTCTATTTTAAGAAGGCCATATTAAGATTTTATTTATGCTTTGCATTTTATTTATATGTTGCATGCATCGCTAAATCGCCATAACTAAAACATGCTTTATCATTTTATCGAGTTTATCGACCGTGTCAATTACAATTATCGTAGTTCACCGCTTTAGTTCACTTAAAACGTGATAGATAATAAATTGACATGACCTCTCGCTAAATAAACAATTGAGACTTAGCCTTACCAAAAAGTAGAAACCATGAAAATCTATTTCATGAGGGAGTGCACTCGGCCACACCGGGGTACAAACCTTGTTAAGTAGGGGAAGTGGGTGATAAATGTCTATCCACCGAATTTATGTTAATGAAGGGTATTTCGTCACACCGTGCCCTAAGTTGATATGAGTTTGGATCATGGACACATTTATTCGAAATTTGGGTTGAACTCAACGAAAGTATTCACGACGATTTCCGGATGTGTTTCGGGCTAAAGATAAATATTAATGTAATTTTATCGACCAAGAGTTCTAAAAGTAGAATCGATTAAAGAGTTAATCCACCGAGTTATATTAATAAAGGGTATTTCGGCACACCGTGCCCAAAGTTAATATGAATTTGGATCTTGGAATCATTTATCATAGTTGGGTAGAGGTCACTATGTAAATGCTTTACTTGTTATTTAAAAGTATTATTATAACGATAAATGTTTTGTTTTCATTATTCCGTTATTATGTTGTTCTATTTCTTTACCATAATTCATATACGATATCATTTCGATTTTAATTCAAATCTCCATTAAAACATCGTAACTAAAGACAAATATGAATTTTCATCTAAAAACCTCATATGAACCATTGCTAAGGATCTCTCTTGAAGAGTATAGATAAAAGTTATTTATTATCAAACAGGTTTTTGATTCTTGACTAACACATCTACTTACAATGGATTGTTTTTCATTTACTTAATTGAATTAAGTACCTTGAAGCGATAAATTGTTTTGGTAATTAGATTTGTAGGAAATCGCAATAGACCAAAATACCGGAACCACTTCAATGAAAGTTTTAAGACTAAACAAATGAATGAAGAGTAGTCTTCATGAATATAATTTTGCTTCTCAAAGCAAAGACTCACTGAAATGAGTGGGAGCAATCTCTTAAACCGTTAATAAAAGGATAAGGTTTTAAAGAAGTAAAATTAGAATGGAATTGATACAAGGTAATGTTAAAATTAACGTTATTGAGAATAACAATACTAAACCTATCAATCCCGACCAATAAAGTTTCCATTGTCTTAAATGTTGGACACTAGAAAAGAAACTACCCCAAGTTGTTAAAGAATAAGCAAGTTAGTTGTGGGACATCTAATAAGACTTAGTTCTTTATTTATTTGATTGACATAAATTTTGCTAGTACTACTTCGTCAATATTAGAAACCAGTGGTGGTTTTCATCATTGTACTTGATACATAAGATGATTATAATATGACGACTAGCATCAAATAATATCGAGAGATAGAGTTATTGTGTACTCAATCTAGTTTTTGGGTTTATAGTTGTAGTTAATTATGACTATTAAGTGCATAAATTCTAAATAAGAATATAAACTTGTTAAGATACAAAAGAGGTTTCACTTTTGTGACCCTATATGTAATACTCCGTATTTATGAGTCTTTGGGTACTCTATCGAGTAGGCCTTACTCTGTCGAGTAAGGGTGAGTTGCGTTTTAAAATAGTTTCTGACCTGTTGGGTACTCGATCGAGTAACTAGGATACTCGATCGAGTAAGGGGGCACTCGATCGAGTACCTTAGCTACTCGATCGAGTAGCTCGGTTAGCGGGTGATAATTCGACGGGTTTTGTTAACAACACGGATTAATATATAAATCTTTCCGTCACTTTCATAATAAACTTTTACAAACCTAATAACATTAAAAGGGAGATTCAAGTTACGTTCTTCACATTCATCCGTGTTGTTGACAAATCCCGGAGCTTGAGAGGTCGGATTCCATCGTTCTTTATACCTTTGTGATCCTTGCGTCGAGGGTAAGATCTACATACCAATTTTATAGTATTTCGTCAAGTTTCGTTAAACCCTAATTTTAGGATTGGGGGTTTTGTGTTAGTTTTGTGACTATTAGTAATTATGTGATTATATGTTAGGAGGAGGATTCGTAGAAAAGGATTTGTGATACAGCTGTTGAGACCGTCTGATTGTGTTGCTGTTCCAGGTAGGATTTCCTACTCAGTATTAGTCCCATAATGGGATATTGGTTGATATGTTGTGATTGGTTGTTTGATATAGTAATTGTATTGTGATTGTGGTTGTGATCGTTGTCTATGGTTCTCGAGGCGTGTCCTCGGCTGAGTGGGGTTACTTGCGGGAGTGGCTTCACGCCCTAGTTTCGCCTTCTGTGGAACCCGCCACAGAAGGGATGTGCACATTAATGGACAGGGTTATCGCTCATTATGAGGAGCGGGGATTTGGTGGGTACGGCTGCGGTCCCCCATCGCTTTGGCTGGTCCAAAGGACGATCGGTGATTGAGATTGTTGGAATTGGTGTGGTTGTGTGTGTGACGTTAAACTGCCTGTTATCTTATTGCTTGATATATATTGAATTGTGTGATTAGTCTCGACCCGTTTAAATGTTTTAAAAACGTGGTGATCCATTCGGGGTGGTGAGCGATTATTGAGCGGTATGATATGACGCGTATGGGATAGCCGGATGAGTCATCACGTGGCGCTTAGAAGTCTTCCATTGTGTCGACGATGTTTTATAGCTTTGATAGTTTTAGCAAAGAGACCGTCCGAGAATCTTGTATTTCTTTTATCGATTTGGAATTGCTATGTAATCACTTTAAACATTATATACTTTTAAGTATGTTTCGTTATTGTCTTATGATTATCATGCCTCGGGTAACCGAGATGGTGGCATCCTTATACCTGAGTGGTCCTGGTAAGGCACTTGGAGTATGGGGGTGTTACAAATGGTATCAGAGCGACGATCCTGAAACCTGTAACCAATAAATTTAATGAATATAGGGAGTCAATTAAAATGAACCCGGGTAAAGGTTGTAGGAGCTAATGCAAAGGCTTGGGAGACGTCCTAAAGTCGCGAACTCGCCCTACAATTTTGAACCGGTCACCATGGGATATGAGTCGGGATCGCTATGTGTTTATCTTGTGAATTGTGTACCTATATGGTGATGTGTGGCATGAATCGGTGGATGTATGTATGTGGAGAATGAGGAATGTGTAGAAAAGATGGTGATAATGTGATTTCGTATGTTGTTGATTGAAAGCATGTTGCATGATAGTTGGTTTACAATGTTGGTTGGAATTGTTAGAAAAGTGTATGAGAATGATGAGTAATGTGTTGGAAATGGATGAATTGATTGGAAAAGATGGAGTAGCAATTGCATGAGAATATGAATTTTGTGATTATGAATATGTTTAGGTCACGAAGTGTATTTGTAATGTTGTTGTATTAGTAACATGGAAATAGGATTTGTAATGTATGTGAATGTTGTGTTACGAAAAGTTATAAAATTTAAAGTATGCGGTTAGTACATGACTAATGAGTTAAATAATATATGTGCATGATGGATGTTGTTGCTTGATTTTTGAAGATGGTAACATGAGATTAGCAATACTGGTTTTATGTGTACTGAGTCGTTTTGTCTACCTTGTTGTTGTTTAAGTCGTTTGGGAAGTAAAAATCAATAGTTGTGTTTTTCGTTTATAAAGAGGTTGTCTTTAAACTGTTATAACTTGAGATGCATAAATGATTTTGATGTGATTCCAATTGGAGGCGATAACTTGTCCTTTTACGATTCTAACGATAGGTCACACGCCCAAAACGACCAAGAAATGAGTGAGTTATGACTGTTTTACGAAAACTGGACAGTGCTGAGAATTGGGGTACTCGATCGAGTATCCTTGGTACTCGATCGAGTAAGGGGGCACTCGATCGAGTACGTTAGTTACTCGATCGAGTAGCCCTGGTGATTTGTTTTACGTGCTTCTGATCTTCACCTACTCGATCGAGTAAGTCACTTACTCGATCGAGTGGCCGGTACTCGATCTAGTGACCCCTGTTTTGGGTCATATGCTTATCTTTTGACATTCGTTGCATATTATGTTTAATTCAAAGTTGTTATTTTATTTCTTTATGCATTGTTTTACATGTAAGTTGGTCTTGATACGTAAATTACCCAATCTTATGGGGTGGTGAGTGGCACCTTATGGTGAGTATGAGTTTGGTGGGAGGACATGAGCTATATGTGGTTGTGCTGAGAAGTGGAAAAAGAAAAAGAATATTGATGAGTTGATTGAGGCATGGTGCAAGTTTTGGTGAGACGTGGTGAGTGATTTATTCGCGAAATTGAGTGATGTGAAAGTAAGTGAAAGTGGGTAAGGGATGATGTGGGTCTAAGGAACGTGAGAATGAAAAGATTGAAAGGAAGGTTTGGATAGTGGCAACTTGAGATGTGTAAAGAATTATGGAGTGAGATGGTTAGGAGTCGTGTGGGTCAAGAATATATGTAGTGAAAGTTCGTTTTAAAGGGGTTGAGAAGAGTGGTATATAGTGAACTTTATGGAGACATGTTGCGAGGTGGATTTGTAGACAGTGAGTGAGTTTGGAAGATTTGGTTTATTAAGAGGTGAAACTACGTGTGATTTCTTTGGGCATTTAACGGCATGAAATGAAGTTGTTTAAACAGTGAACGTTGATTTTATGAATAGGTTAGTGACAAGTGTGAGCGATAGCATAATAAGAGAAGATCCATGGTAAGAAAGAGTGAGATGATATCGACATGAAATAATGGGATTTGAGCTTTTCCGGAATGAGAAGGTAACCAGGGCACTAAAGAATTAGATAGAAGTAATAAGGAGTTGAACTATTAAATGGTATTGTTGAGTATAAAGAGAAAAGAAGGATAAAAGTAAGTTGAGAAAAATGTTCACCGGAGTTATGTGACATAAAAGTAAGGAATCGTCGAGATGTATGATAATCTTTTTTAAGAGTAAGTAAGTTAATGGTTATATACAGAAGTGTCAGGACAACATGATTAATCATGAGTTTAGAGGAATTAAGGGAGTATGAAGTTGGTGGAGTATTTGCACGATACGAGATTTTTGGTGGAGAGTTAGATGATGATACAATTAAGGATAGTATTGGAAATAATGTTGAGGTAATTTTGTTGATGGGTTTGATGTTCGTTGTTTAGGATGTTAACCAAAGATAGGAAAGAAATCGTGATGTTTAGAGATGGGTGTAAGAGGTTTGATGTCCGGACAGTGGTAGTGTTATGATTTGTGACTAGTGGTTAAGGGTGATGATATATTAGAAAGGTAGCAATCCTAAAGAGGTTGATTTTTTAGAGACCAGATTGATATGTATGGTTGTGAGAGAGAGCATAGGATGTGGTTATATGAGGCGGTTGTTAGTAGTTGAGTATTAATGGTATGGTTATATTTGGCATGAGGTGATGGTTATGCGAATGAGAGAATGTGTTATGAGGGGCATACGAATTATGTTCAGGTGAGAGGTAACTTTTATCTGGTGGTAACTTACGTGATCAGGATTGACTGGTTGGATGTGATTACGGGTCTGTGATATATAAATGTTTGTGTGAGGTTTTGACCTCACAAGACGTGGTTCTGTAATGCATGTTGAGTACGCTAATCTAATTGAATGATATTCAAAAAGGTAATAATTTGAGTGATCTGGCATGACTTGCTATACTTGTATGTAATCATGATACATGTCAAACTGTGATATGGTAAGAGGATGATATTCACGAGGTTATTATCTGTTTAATTCATATAATATGTTGCTTGTGATTTAGTAAAGTGGATTTGAGTAAGTTTTTCTTGTTCGAGAAGTTATGTTGAGCCAGTACTTATGGGATTGTGTAAGTTGTGATGACTATCGATGTGGTTGTGGTGCCTCGGGTGGTGATCCGGGCACGATATTTAGTGTTGTGATGCGGGTATTTTCGCATCAAGGTGTGGTGTTGGTGGCGGTGTTGTGATGCCGTCACCGGATGTGGTGGAGTAGGCGGGGATGTTTATGATTCGAGTTTCGAAAGTACATACCGATTATACATAGATTGTTGTTTTGTTTGATGTTGCTCCTGCGAGTTTCGGTTGGTGCGAGATAGACAATTGTCTTGTTTATTGATGTTTCTTACCGATTCGATTTTGGTATGAGAGTAGAGTATGATATGAAGAGAGTTGTATATGTTTTCGTTGTTGTCATGGTATAATGACATTCTGTTGATGGGACACAGTCGTCAGAAGTTGTTACAGTACTTTTGATCTTGTTTTAAGATGAGGCTTTAGACATAGTCATGGTAAGTGATCGATGGAACATGTGTTGTATTGATCTGGACGCTACAGGCGGTTCATAATCAGATTTTGGGACAATGAGTGTAGGGTGTTGGGAATTAGTGTCATGTTAAGTTTTGCGGTAATAAAGAAAAGAACTTGAGGATCTAGTGTGAGTGTACGTAACAAGTGTGGATCGTGAGTTATGCTTTTGACGATAAGAGTTTTATGTAGTTTATATAGAGAGGTGTGTCATGTTGCGGTAATAGGGAACAAGTGAAGTTTTGGATTAAGTTAAGGATTTTGTGGTATAGGTTAGGTGGTGTGACGAGTGAAGTGAAGTATGAGAGTTGTTTAAGTAAGAGAGCCTTGGATATGTGCATGGCGAGTGTTTAGGTTCTAGGTGGTTATCTTTGACATGCGGTGGTGATGAGGATAATGAAAAGATATATCTAGGATTTAGTATTAGTGAGTTACGAGGACGTAACATTTATCTTAAGAGGAGTAGGATGCGATAAAAGAGATTTTGATGGTTGTACATATGGTAGTATATTTGGAAGTAGAGTGTTGGTGTAGCATAAGGTATGGATTTGTATATGTTGTGGTTGATAGTGTTAAAAAGTCATGGACGTGCTTGTAGTAGTTCAATGTTAGGAATGCGAGAATACGTCGATAGTATTGACAGTTGGATGATGAGGCGAGAATACTTCGATAGTGTTGACAGTTGGATGATGAGGTTATGAGTGTGAGTAAACTTCGAGGACGAAGTTCCTTTTAAGGGTGGTAGAATGTAACATTCCGTTTGATGTTTATGTAGTTGGTTATGTATGGAGTTAGTGTCGGGAGAGTTTATGATGTAGTTGATACGACATCGTGAGCGAGGTGTGGAGGTAGGAATAGTTGGTAGAGTTGGTGTTAAGAGTTCATGGTTTCATGTTCTGTAAGTTGGGGTTTTGTTTTGAGTTCTTAGTAGCTTTGTTGCGTCTTGACCGAGTTAGTATGTTTGTTTTTATGTATGGGTTGAACTTCGGGGACGAAGTTCTTTTTAAGGAGGGAAGACTGTAATACTCCGTATTTATGAGTCTTTGGGTACTCTATCGAGTAGGCCTTACTCTGTCGAGTAAGGGTGAGTTGCGTTTTAAAATAGTTTCTGACCTGTTGGGTACTCGATCGAGTAACTAGGATACTCGATCGAGTAAGGGGGCACTCGATCGAGTACCTTAGCTACTCGATCGAGTAGCTCGGTTAGCGGGTGATAATTCGACGGGTTTTGTTAATAACACGGATTAATATATAAATCTTTCCGTCACTTTCATAATACACTTTTACAAACCTAATAACATTAAAAGGGAGATTCAAGTTACGTTCTTCGCATTCATCCGTGTTGTTGACAAATCCCGGAGCTTGAGAGGTCGGACTCCATCGTTCTTTATACCTTTGTGATCCTTGCGTCGAGGGTAAGATCTACATACCAATTTTATAGTATTTCGTCAAGTTTCGTTAAACCCTAATTTTAGGATTGGGGGTTTTGTGTTAGTTTTGTGATTGTTAGTAATTATGTGATTATATGTTAGGAGGAGGATTCGTAAAAAGGATTTGTGATATCATTTTGTTGAGACCGTCGATTGTGTTCTTTGTTCCGAGCGGGATTTCCTACTCAGTATTAGTCCCATAATGGGATATTGGTTGATGTGTTGTGATTGGTTGTTTGATATAGTAATTGTATTGTGATTGTGGTTGTGATCGTTGTCTATGGTTCTCGAGGCGTGTCCTCGGCTGAGTGGGGTCACTTGCGGGAGTGGCTTCACGCCCTAGTTTCGCCTATCAGGAACCCGCCACGGAAAGGGATGTGCACATTAATGGACATGGTTATCGCTCATATGAGGAGCGGGGATTTGGTGGGTACAGGCTGCGGTCCCCCATCGGGCGGTGGTCCGTGGACGATCGGTGATTGAGATTGTTGGAATTGGTGTGGTTGTGTGTGTGACGGTTAAACTGTCTGTTATCTTATTGCTGATATATATTGAATTGTGTGATTAGTACTGACCCCGTTTAAATGTTTTAAAAACTGTGGTGATCCATTCGGGGGTGGTGAGCAGTTATTGAGCAGGTATGATATGACGCGTATGGGATAGCTGGGATGAGTCATCACGTGGCAGTTAGAAGTCTTCCGCTGTGTCAGATGATGTTTTATAGCTTTGATAGTTTTAGCAGTAGACCGTCTAAGAATCTTGTATTTCTTTTATCAGTTTGGAATTGCTATGTAATCACTTTAAACATTATATACTTTTAAGTATGTTTTATTATTGTCTTATGATTATCATTGCCTCGGGGAACCGAGATGGTGGCATCCTTATACCTGAGTGGTCCTGGTAAGGCACTTGGAGTATGGGGGTGTTACACTATACACCATGATTTGATGTATGGCTAGCCCATTATCAAGGTGATTATATTCTAAACCAAACTAGAATGATATATCATGTAGATGATGCAAGACTCAAATTGGTAACCCAAGATTGAACCTTAAATTCTGGAATGATGAACGCAAAGAGTTATCAAGTACTCTTGAAACCATTAGATCTTATGGTATATGCGTATCTTGTATTCAAAGCAAGATGTTTTGTGCCTTTTGGTTGAAAAGGAGACCGAGGTTGTAAATCATTGATCCAAAATAGGTTGATCATTTTCTTTTACCAACGATTTAAGTTGACGCTAATGTGTTCACTTAATGAGGTAAATAGAGAAATCTTTGAAGAAGTTCAAAGAGTTCAAGGAATCACGATTTAGTCGTGATGGGATTATCAAGTGAAGACCTTGATGCAAGCCAAATGAAATGTGATATAGTATCACAAACTAATCTCTCTTAGCACACATTATGAGATAATGTGTGGCTGGATAAAGAAATCAAACGCTATTCGATATGGTTTAGACTTCAATCAAGTTACTTTGAGTTACTTGATCCATTTGGGGATTTTATCATTTTGTCTAAATTATTTTTCCACTAAATCTAAAACGAATCATATGAGATATGAAATGGTAGGGTACCATGTTTGTAAGTTTTCACAAAGAAACAAATGCTCATTTTTCCTTACTATAATCACGAGTACAACGAGTTTGCGGCTTGTGAAGCTGTCTTTCTAGAATACAAGTTTATTTCTAGAAGACAGAGTGGGAGAAATTATTCAAGAGCCACAAAAGAATGTTATGTCGCGAGAAACTGGTCTTTCTTGGCTATATGAGACGTTTTCTACGTTTTGTGTAAGACGTTGTTTCTTCAAAACCTAGGAGGTTAAAGTCATCACTTGTTGAAGATGATGAATTCATGTTACTTTTAAGAAAGTAAAGAGCTTACAAATTACAAAGAAATTGTTTGATTCAAGTTAATTACTTCTGGAAAGTAATGAACATATGACTTCAATGAGAATGTTTAAGTCACAACTCAATACAAGGCTTAGAACCATGAAAATCTGAAATAAAAGGCTTGATTAGTGACAAAGGGTTTTGCACTAATAAAGAGAGATTTCAAAGCTTGATTGGTAGCAAAGGTTTTTGCACTAGTTGAAATGCTTAAGTCTATTTGGATCTTCTTAGGGATTGTATTTCATTATGATGATATACATATAGCAAGTGAATGTAAAACCCACTTCTTCAATTAGAAGGAATGTATTCAATACATGTCTTGAGTTTTGTAGATTCTTGCAATCCTGAGATAATGTGCAACTTAAGAGAGGGTCTTAAGTAGGACATCAATGAGTTGGAATCACTGTCTTGATCATGTTAATAAAACTTTTCTCGATGTTGTGTTTATACATGAGGTTTTAATTAGTCTTATATGTGGATGACATATTGATCATTGGGAATGATTTAAGACTTTTGGAGTATTATAATACATCTTAATATCCGGATTTGTGGAGATAAATCCACATAATATTAGCGTCAAATAAGAAGTCTTATGTTGATAAGATTCATGACTAGTTCAATCAAGTTGAACACATTTGATTGATTCTATTTGCTTCCGCTGTCGAATCAATTAAATAGGAAATGATGTATAACACTTCATATACTTTAAGTATGATGAATTGTTTCAAATCGAATTTAAGTAATAGTTACCAAGTAAGCCATAAAGATTACCCTTAAGTGTTTGCAGAAGCATTAAGGATGTAATGCAAAGTGTTTTTGATACAATTTTGTGTAAGGGTGTTACACAAGTGACAATTGACAATTGAGATTGCGCATGGTTTCCGACAAAACCATAATCAAAACACATTAGGATGGTTAAAGATATCATTGTGGCTATGTTATTTAAGAAATAGATTTTCTAGAATCGTTCTAGGCAATAAAGAACAATGAGAAATATTTACAACGGAAATTGAGTACACTTGCAATCATGAGATGTGCAAGAAGGATGAGTCCCGCACACTGTGAAAACAGGGGGAGTTATTCTAAGGCTAGAGGGCCTATGTCTTAATTAGATCTCGACACGTACTTAGAAAGTTTTGTAATTCAAATGTATACATTACAAAGAAAAACGAGTATGTAGTAAGGTTGAGTGAGGTACAAGAAGTTGATAAAACCTACTAACCAAAGCCTTCTCATAGGCTTAACATGATGAGTCATGTCATTTCAATTGAATTGAGATGAACAACTACATTCAAGATCAAACTGGATTATAGAATATGAAGTAGTAATCAAGTATTGACTACTCATGTGATAATCACATTTATCGTTCGAGTTTTTAAATCAGAAAACTCCTTTTATACTTTGTTACATCCAAACGGGTTGTAGAGACAATATTGAACCCCGTTAAAGTGAACTCAGATTAACATTGTATTCGCTCATAGTCACTTATATGAGGTGACGTCTCGAAGTGACCAGAGTGTGATGCGATTGATGGCAAGTTCAAGTGCCATGAAGTCATATGAGAATGACAAGTCGAGCACATAGGCAGGCTGTTAAGAACACCTTGTCGGGCCTTATGACCGCTTATAGAGTTCTGGCAAATTTATATAGCCTGGTCGTGGCGAGAGCTACTATAGTATTCTAATGAGTCGATTCTTTTGACTAAAGACTGTTACCCTAAGATGACACGATTTGATTAACTTTGATTTGTGTTACTACGACCTTCGTAAATGGGGTCAAATGGGCATATTTTGGGTTATGATGGCTGTGGCTAGTCGAAGGGAATAAGCGCGATAGGAATTGTCCACCCCTTGTCAGGGTTATAACAATATCTCAGGGCCACTCGAGGAGTAATGAACTGGAAATGCGTGGCCACGCTCGGAAGGTATCTATGGTAGATAAACTCCGGTCAATCAGTTATTCTCCAGATCGAGGAAACCACTCTCGATATGATCACTTGCAAGTACGACCTGAAAGACACCTTGCATTGAGTGGGAGATAGTAATAGGACAAGAGAATTGGTGACGCACACTTGTCGAGGACAAGTGGGAGATTGTTGGAATATGTGTCCTCCGACAATAATGCGATCACAACTGTCGATCATGATGATCACATGTTTAAGTCTCATTTTAAGAATACATGTGGGATGTAAATATTTTATAGTCAACTGGTCCACACATATCGGTAATGATTGGCTGACTAGAGTTTGACATTACTGTCGTGCGACGGTGGTGATTAGTTGATCCCCTTAGGTCATACCTATAGGGAAATACTCTTAATTGATTATTTAATTAATCGTATGCCAATACGGGTTAATTAAATTGCTTAAAATTGACAGATGATTTTGTGAGTAAAGTTAACGTGTCTTATTGTAATTCGATTAAATTAGATACGGTCTAAGTAATTGAATTGTTTTATTACTTGGATAAAATTATTGTTTACGAAACAATTGATATTGAATTGAGATTGAATGAATGATTTATTATAAATACAAGATGTTGTGATTTATAATTGACAAACCATTTTGGTACAAGTAATTACGAATTACTAGTCGATTTTGTAAATGACGTATTTTATGAGTATGTTGATTTTTAATCTGTTAAAAATATATTACATTGTGACATGTCATGTAACTTGTTACAAGTGACAAAATTGACAAATGACAAAATAAAATGGACCTCCCGTTTTATAGACATGTACCGAAATATTGAAGGGAGTTAGTGGAAAAATTGTATAAATTGTTTTAAGTGGAAAACACAATCATAAAAGCTAACTACTAGCCTTGCATGCCTATCATTTTCTTGGGTAGAAAATCTTGCCCATGCATTGGGCACATATACTCCCTCCAACCGGTTTCACCATAAAAAAATAGAGAGTGTTTCCTCTACAATTATTCATTCACTCTTATCATAATTTTTCTAGTGTAAGAAAAATGAATGCTCTCTACAATTTGTGTAAATTCTAGAGAAATAAACTCCAAATAATTCCTCCTCTTCACCGAAATAGTAGAGAGAAAAATTAATATTTTGTGTCATCTTTAAGTTAGACTTTTATTTTTACTAGATCATAATAATATTTGTTATTGAGAGGTTCCCTTGGGTATTCACTTTTGGGAGAGATTCTATACTTGAATCTTTGTTCATCCATTATTTGGAATGCTCAAGAACTAACAAGAAGGAGATCTTGTTGGTGCCCTTTTAATCCGAAATTTATAGTAAGGAAAACTATTTCTTCACTTATCTATTTTAGTTTGCATGCATAAGATTTGTATTTAATTTTATGACTACATTATATCATCACATATATGAATATGTTAATTAATGAGTTATAGATTTCTAACACGCCGTGCACTAAATCACTTGACCGACCATCTCGACCAACTACACCATCACTAAACTTAAAACACTCTTTTTACATTGCTAAAACGGTTTGCAAACCGAGTTTTCCGACCAAACAAGTTGATACACTCTCACCGATTTCTCGTCTCAAGCCTAGCATATAAGTATGAGGGTGTAAAAATCCTCTTCTATCATGTTTTCCTTTTGTTTTATGACTATAACATGCTAAAACATGCATAACATGGTCCAAATATAGGTTAAATGAGCCAAAACTGGATGTTGGCCGGAGATAGGGGCTGCTTGTATAGCAGCATGGCTCGCGCCTAAAGCCCCTCTCAGGCCTTAGTCCACCCGTGTTTGGTCTCATCTTCATTTTTATTTCATTTCTCATTTGTAATCAGTTTTTTAGCATTTCAAATATTTCAAGTCATTTTTATGATAAACTTTTAACCACAAAACATTTCCACCCTTGGTTCCTAATAACATGACGGTTTAATCCGTGTTTCGGTGATAATATTTGGTTAAATACATTTTAATAGGTATTTTAAACCTTTTATTTCATGTCTTTACATTTTCAAAAACAATGCATTAGTCATAAAAACAAAATCATCCTTGGTTCTACATACCATGTCGGATTTTAACCCGAGTGCGATGATAAACATTGACTACTCACAAACAAATGAACTTAAAATAATTAGTTCATAATCATTTTCAAAACTATTCTTGTCAAGCTTGCAAAACCGAGCCAGACATCTAATATTGTCAATACAATGATGATTATTCAAGTCTCGCTCTTCACATCAACATAAAAGCGGTTTAAACGACCTTTTCAAATCAAGACGGTTTCAAGCACCCTCTTTTCAAACCATTTTAAAAACCCTTTTAATGGTAAGAAGACGTCCTTTATTCGTCTGTTGACCTGCGCCTAAACAGGCCACTCATTTAACAATTTTCAAATCAGGATAGGCCTGTTTGCATCGCTCAATGGCTCGCACCTATATAAGCTGCCTGATGCAGACCCTGTTTCCTTCCAGCACTTGTCTTGGACGATCCCGATTTCGGTTAACCTGAATACAGGACAGATCAGATGACAAATCTGCCCATTTTACATTGTGTTTGCAAAACGCCTTACTAAGAGTAATGGATCACGTTATGCATCATAATCCTAACTTGGTAAATAGATGTTTAATTTCCGTCTTGCATGCAAATCAACATTAAATCCAACTCGACATCAAATACTTGATACTTGGATTAAACAACCGATAAAGAAAGCTCACATGTTAGGTTCAAACTTGTGGATGCGCATTCATGCATTTACCCATTTTATCAACTTTTGCATTTAACCAACTAAGATAGATCAGTAGAGGCCGCTACCTCGGGCGGGATTGGCTGTCCAATTAAAGGGCTTCCTAATACGTATCTTCACCTATTAATCATAAACTTTGGCTAGTGGACGACCTTATCCAGGGCGTACGAGAGTCATTCTAGAGATAGGATGCTAAAAAGGGACGATTCGTTATCTTTAGTACCTATGTCAAACACCGCTTTTTGCCTTGGTTGACCTAGGTATAAAGTGGATTCGAACGGGTTCCAAGCATCCCACAAATGCTTGATGGAGACTCCGAGCATCTCTTGCATCGTTTCGAGACCCTTGCCGAGACGAAACCGACCAATCTAAAATGATCCGGTTGAAAGCATTTTCTTACGCCGTCGAGCATAGATTTCAAAAGACCGCTGCCGCATCCCACAGATCGGCCGGGCGTCGCAGGTGGGCCATGTCCACACAGAGATGCATGTAACATGGTATTGAGTTTGGGCCGTTAGGTTGATTGACCAAAGCTGGTGGTCGATTGACTTAGGGCATTGATCTGGTGAATGTTATCGTATTGTTTCATAGTTCATTGTGTAATGAATTGGCATTTATTGTTTATCGTTATTGTGTTTTACATTGTGTGTTATGAGGCACGGTGACCAGGGAGTAGTGCCATGGAGGTGTGTGGTATTATGTTGAGACGATACGGTGACCAGGGAGTTATACCATATTGATATGAGCACGGTGACCAGGAAGTTGTGTCATATGATGCTATGAGGTGGACGGTTGACCCATGAAGGCAGGGACCGTACACATGTGTTTTCCGAGCTTCTGTTATTCCTATTGCTGTATCATTGTTAATTCCGTTGTTCTTATTGTTATATTTAATCCTTACTCAACCAGTGGTTGATGTGTTTGTGTCTTATGTCAATTGTAACCTATTTCCGAGGTGGCCTGTGTAGATCCATCCAATAATTTCCGATTGAATGAGGAGCAGTTGATAAAGCATGTACAGAGTTGTAGCTGTGTGTGATGCTGTGCTTGGGGATGGATGAACGTTGCTGAGATATGGAGTTAAAGTCTAGTTTCACGAGTCATTAAACATTATTTAGCCTTGAGTTTTAATAAGTCTTTGTAAACATTTACGTTACATTTACTTTGGTTTGGATTTGTAAATGTAATACTCCGTATTTAATAATTATATAATAATAATATTTTATTGTAATTATACGAGTATGTTGAGATGGAATAATAATAATAATAATAATAATAATAATATAATATACATGTATTTATACACTCACCTTTACTACACTCACCCCACATGTATACTCTCTCATACCTTATCCACCCAACCCTATCTATTTGCAATCCAACAAAAATCCACCATCAAACATTAGAGAGAAAAGAGAGAAAGAGAGAAAGGAAGAGAAAGATCGTCTTTTGCCCTCCGTCTTGAGATCGTAAGGTAAACCGTCTTATACTAGCCTTTATGTTATTATCCTTATAACTTTGACCCGTTCGACCCCTACTCACCTTTGACTCGTGTCCTTGACCACCGTTGACCGCATGGGTTTGACCGAGTTTAAAAAAGGGGTTTTTGGGGGTTTGTGTGTCGCGGGTAAGGCTTCAGTTTTTGAAGGGGTTGCGGGTTCGTTTGGGTCTGGGTATGGGTGGATCTAGGTCGACGGTGGTGAGAGGAGTAGAGTGGTGGTTGTGGGTGGCCGTAAGGGTGGCTGGTGGTGGTGGTTTCAGTGGAAGAAGGAGGGATGTCGGGTTTGTTGTTGTTATTGTTTTTGTTGTGGTTGTTGCTGCTATTATGGGTGGTGGCTGCCGGCATGGTGGCCACCCTTAGACCCACCGTGGTCAAGGCGGCACCATAGTGGTGATGGCAGCCACGGTGGTGTTGGGTAGTGCGTGTGATGGGTGGCACGAGTGATGTTGTTGGTGTTAGTTGTTGTTATTAGTTGGGTCGGTTGTTGGTGGGGCCGTGGGTGGCTGCTGCTGGTCGTGGCCAGCACGGCTGGTGGTGGTGGTCCACGGTGGCAACGAAGGTGGTGTAGTGGGTGATGCGTGTATTTTACATAGGGTTTTTATCCTATATTTACACGCATTTCTACTTTATTTATGTAGCATCTAGCTACAATTGCCTCCGAATAGTCTACTTTGTTTTGTTTCGCGTTATTTGTAGGTTTGGACCTGAATGAGATGAATCAAGCCTGAACCTGTCCCGTTTATATGCATTTTGAAGAAAGAAGAATTGGAGCCTGGAATTTGACACCTAGGGATGACTGAAGTGGTTTCGGAAGGTGTTTTGAGTTCGTCACTGCTGACACAGTGGTAGCTAACTCGATCGACTAAGTTGACTACGAAAACTGGTCGATCGAGTACCCTTTTGTGCTAAGAACTCCCGATCGAGAGGATGAATATGCTCGATCAAGGAGGGTGTATGAAGAGTTCCTCGATCGAGTACCTGCTTTGCTCGATCGAGGGGTTTGATCTTTATTATGCTCGATCGAGTAGTTTGCTTTTACTCGATCAAGAGGTTTTGATACTAGAATATTTCTACGCAATCTTTAAGATTTACCTATTGGGTATTTTAATTCTATTTTAGAATAAATGAGGGGGACGGCAGGCAGAACGATACCGTCTCTCTCTCTCTCTCTATTTTCCTCTTTACTCCTTAGACCTAAAACTTTAGCTTTTGGAATTGATTGTTTTAGGTATTTTCCATCCTTAATTTCAAATTATTAGTTATTGCAATTGTTCTTGTTTGCCATCTCCATCCTCTATTACTTTAGTTCTTGTCTTCTTTAGTACTTGATTTCTAGCATTAGGGTTCGCTTTATTAGCATGTTCAATTTAATTGTTTCATTTGTTATTGTTAATTTCTTAATCTTCATTATGCATAGCTAATCTCCTAATGCTAGGACTTAGGGGAGCCATGGTAATCAAGAAGTTTAAAATTAGGTGATTAGGCTTGGCTAGAATTAGGTTTATGTTGTCAATCACTGCAATTAATAGCAATTAGCTGCTTGAGTCGACACATTTAGCTAGTTGATTTGGTACACCTTGACCTAGATCAGAAGATTGGGAGGGATAAGAGCTGCAGTGAACATTAGGACATTCTAATGAGGGCGGAAGCTAAGTTAGTAATGTTTTAGGGCGAATAGCGGACATGAAGGACCTTTTCATTACCTTGCAGACTGAGTTCATGTCGACCTTTGACCTTAGATTAGACCTCTAGAGAAGCCATGGTGAACCGACTGTCCTAGCTGTTTCTCTTTATCTGGTAATTTCATTAGAACTCTTTGCTTATTTCTTTGCTGTTCCTTTTCTCTAGACCTTTGTAGTTTAGAATCAAACAATCAACTCCCAAGAAACGATTACCTAGGCAGACTTAGTTTAGCATACAAAATTCCCATCTCCCTGTGGATACGATACCCGACTGCCTCTACTACATTTTATAGAGACCGGTTGGTTTTATTTTTGATAAGGTTACGACAGCCTTGTCAAATTTTGGCGCCGTTGCCGAGGAACTGGTGTTATTTTGTTTGCTTTATATTAATTTGTCTCTAGTCTCAAGGAATTTATTCTTTGAGACAGTTCTCATATTTTTTTCTAGTGCTATAGTTGTTTTGCTGGTGATTCGTCCTAGAAGATGGCATTGAAAGATCTGCTACTCTTACAATTTCATTTGCTAAAATGCCTAACATCGCTAGTCATTCGGAACCTACGGTAGATTCCATACCCAAGGGTTTCCTACTTCCTAATACAAATTCTGGTACCTTTGGAATTCATCCATCTTACATTCAGTTGGTTGAGAAGAATCTTTTCAAGGGAGTAGCTGGTGAAGATCCGGGCAAGCATATGGAGTTGTTCACTGATTACTGCTCCGCCATTCCTTTAGTTGCTGGGGTGACACAAGATAGGGTCAAAGAAATTATTTTTCCTTTTTCTTTGACTGATGACGACTGGGATTGGTTGAGAGATCCGGATAGGGAAGCTGCTGGTGTGACTGACTGGAATTATCTGGTGTTAGCCTTTTACAGAAGTTACTTTCCTCCACAGCGTACCAACGCATTAAGAGGCCAAATCACTAATTTCACACAATTGGCAACTGAAGATTTGAGTGAAGCTTGGACTAGGTTCAAGAAGCTAGTTCGCTCTGTACCTCATCATGTCTTCCAACATCGGTTCCTTTGCAACCAATTTTACAATGGGTTGTATGATGATCAAAGAGACGTGTTGGATGTTGCAGCCAAAGGAAGATTACAGAAAAATACACTAGTACAGAAATGACATTAGGCGGGTAGAAATTGCTACGGTCATGATAAATAGCCGTTGCCTATTATAAACGGGTACGGTTGTTGGCAAATAACCGTGGCTAAATATAAAAAAAACAAAAAAGGCTTCGGTCACCTAAATAACCGTAGCCAAATGTAAATTAAGGCAACGGTTCTTTATCGACCATAGCCATTTATTAAAATAAAATTTGGCGCAAACCGATATAATCTTTTGGCGCTGCTTATTATCTAAACACGTATACTCATACTCCACACTCACAACTCAATATTTTATTTCTTAAAACAAATACTCGTACTCTATTCTATTCTATTCTATTCTATTTCCTTAAAGTCACAAACCTAATTTCCTCACTTACTCACGACGACGAACGACGACGACGCCACCATCCCATCACTAGCGACGACGCAGCCACCCTCACAACGCCACTACCTGCACCACAACTTCAAGTCGCCACCATCCTGATACGAGTACGGATATGGTCCAAAGGAGTTGGTCACACGGTCCAATAATACGTTTTAGTTAAGTAATAAGTTTATCTTATTTTGCAAACAAAATAAAGCTGGTAGTAATATGTAGTAAAGATTGCATTTATGTTGAGTGTTTTCATTTTGAGTAGTTAATTGTTGTAATAAGTGAAAGAGTAATTGGCAACTCTTCACTTAGCTTGGGAGGTTGAGTGTTTGCCTATATAAGGTCTAAGATTTCAGCAATAAAAGATGAACCAGACATTTAGAAAAAACTTATTTTCAGTTAAAAATGGCTGCGGCAAATCCTTTGTTTTTATTCAACGCGTTTTGAGTAAATTCACGATCATTCTCAATAGGTCTTGAGTTTGGTCCCCATTGTTATTGTTATAGGTCTAACAATATCAAATATCGATATTGACTTGAATTCGACATAAGAATTCAAGGCAAATATCCTTTTATTTTATTTTTCTATTATCCGCTTCCGCAAATTCGCATCATATGGTATCAAAGCTTCGACTCTTGATTTTCCATAATCAAGACGGTCATAGGCGTATCAAAACGAAGTTGTTAGTTGAATTTCTGATTGCGATTGGAGTTCAAGGGTTAAACTCAAGCAGGTAGTTTGAGGGTTCATCGGTTTTGCATCTCGAGGACGAGTTTCTAGTGACTTTTATTCCAAGCAGGAAAAAAAAAAAAAAAAAAAAAACTACTGTTCACGGGCGTGGTACTGGATATCCGAGAAAAAAAAATTTTTGGTCCCAAACGGTCTTACGGCGTGTCAAAGTCAAGATGTTGGTTGAATTTCCGATTGCGATTGGAATTCAATGGTTAAACTCGAGCAAGGTAGTTCGAGGGTTGATCGGCTTTTGATAACCCATATCATAGGTTCAAGAATCGGGACGATTCTTTTTGAAGAAAGGGCGGATGATACGAGTACGGATACGGTCCAATGGAGTTGGTCACACGGTCCAATAATACGTTTTAGTTAAGTAATGAGTTTATCTTATTTTGCAAACAAAATAAAGCTGGTAGTAATATGTAGTAAAGATTGCATTTATGTTGAGTGTTTTCATTTTGAGTAGTTAATTGTTGTAATAAGTGAAAGAGTAATTGGGAACTCTTCACTTGGCTTGGGAGGTCGAGTATTTGCCTATATAAGGTCTAAGATTTCAGCAATAAAAGATGAACCAGAAATTTAGAAAAACTTGTTTTCAGTTAAAAATGGTTGCGGCAAATCCTTTGTTTTTATTCAAACGCATTTTGAGTAAATTCACGATCATTCTCAATAGGTCTTGAGTTTGGTCCCCATTGTTATTGTTATAGGTCTAACAATAGCAAATATCCCATTGACTTGAATTCGACATAAGAATTCAAGGCAAATATCCTTTTATTTTATTTTTCTATTAATCCGCTTCCGCAAATTCGCATCACACGCCACCATTCCCACCGCCAACCGTAATTCTGGACAATTAATCTGGTACTTTTTCTGGGCAATCAATTATTGTTTAATATATTTATTTAAATTTTTGCTTACTTTGATTTAGGGTAATCTTATTTCGGTTTATATGCAAGTGATTTAGTGTTTTTCTTTTGGATTTTGATGGGGTATATGCAATTGATATGTATTGTTTTTCTTTTAGATTTAGGGTAAGCTTATTTCGGTGTGTATTGTCACTATATTTTGGTGCTATACTCATAATAATTATCGTTTATTATTGAATTCTGTTCTCTTAGTTTTTTTTAATCATATTAGGGCTTAGTAATTTAGTTTTTTAATGGTGTTAGGGATTATCGTTGGGGGTTTTTAATCATCTTAATTGAAAATTTTAGAGTAGGATTTGGGACCGGAGATGCATCTGTTTCACCCCCTCACTGCCCATCTTTACTTCCATTGTCTACAACTGAAGTGGTATAAACCGTTAATCTAATTCTAGCTTTTCCCTCTTAGATTGCCTGGGTAACATATTACAGCATGTACAATAGTAAAAAATGGAGAGTACATGTTTTTCTCTACATTTACATCTTCTTGAAGAGAAATTACCAAATTTTCACCTATAATATGAAGTCTCCTACATGCTCTCCACCCCCTTTTTATTGTTCAACATTAATTGGGTATGTATAGAAAGGAGATATAGTAAGTTATTAACACACAGCAACATACCTTATCCTCGGTGTCATCTCTCAATCATAACTTCATCAGGAGCCTTTGTTTGTTGTATCTTGTTCAATTATATTGTTTTTCCTTGTCTTAAACAATCATTTCTTCTAAAGCATGCATGCCTACCTACTGTTAAGTGACAAAGCTTCAAATGTGAATTGGTAATCTCACAAGTATTCTGACTTTTGATTTTTTTTTCCCGGATAAATGTTTGATTCCTAGGTTGCTCTTCTATCGTTTCACCAATTCTTGTTTAAGACGGTCTTAACTTAAGACGACTCTTGTAACATATTAAAATAGAAATGGAAACGAAAAGTGGTGGTGAGGCGACTTAAAGTTTATACTAGTGATGAATTATATTAAATAAATAAATGTGCTATACTGCTATGTGATATCTGATGTGCACAACCATGAGGTATGTATAAGAAAAGAACCTCCACTTTCATTTATTTCACAATTGAGGACCAAAACTTTGTGAGTTTTCAGTTAAGGACTTAGAATGTAACTCCGTTAAGGATTTTTTGCGTCGTTTCCGTTTTAAATCTGGGGCAGGGATAGCTTCCTTCAGTAAAGTAAGCTTTTTAGTTATCAATTCTCCAGTGTTATTAAGGTCATATGGAAAATCTGTCAAAAAATTTCAAGCTGAACTTAGAGAGGTCCAAAAGTTCATCTAACCTTAAACTAGATTATAATCTTGTCTTCTTGAAACCCCCTTCGTAATCCATTGTAAAATTTGTAAATTATATTATTTTTTAAAGAGCATAGTAAGGTTATCTGGGTTTTCTCTTCATTTACGATATTTCACTAAATGAGTATGTTGTATCAATTATTTTGTCATTTACGAACTACTTGTATATGATTTGTTTAAATATTATATGACAAAAGTAGAAACCATTGAAACTTAAGAGGTAAAATCGTATTTAAAGTTTTGGTCGTTAATATGTAATCGGCTTACCGCAACGTTCTAGTTTTGGGTCTAACGAAGTTTGAGTCGAATTTTTCAGATTTTACTCACCTTAGTTTTGTCGTTTGGGCCTCCAAACGGTTTATCATAGTGGTCAAGTTTGCAAAATTTAGTTGATTATAGTCTGTTACACATGTCTAACGAGTTTAGTGAGCTAAATTTGAGGTTGGTACACGATTTCAGTAAAACGTTTTAAGGATTACACTTTAGGGGAAAAAATGTTGGTTTGGATATAAGTGAATTCTAAATTTTTAAATTGTTATGCGCGGAAGCGTATTGAGACGATGCAATAACAATAGCAAAATAAAGAACACAAGAATTTACGTGGTTCACTATCAATATGATAGCTACGTCCACAAGGGCCAGAGAAATATTTCACTATGTATGGAGAGAATTACAGATTACAAAAGACGAGCCCTCAAACTTGCCTCACCAAGTTTTCTACCTTTCTCTCTTAATTAACCTAGAATATAGTCGGGTCTTTATATAGTATTATTCCACCCAAAACTATATACCTAAACTAATTAGGAAATAAGAGGAGTACGAAACAAACTAAAGTCCCAGCCAATTACAATTTGGAAAGTATAATACCCACGCTAACTTTAAGAAAGTAGAAGTCAAACGTTGACTTTCCAATTCCTTGTTGGCATCCAACAACGAACACTACTGCAAACCAATGACGCATGCACTGTCCGTCCGTTGGAGTCCTCTGTCTTATGCTTAGTTTATTTGTGCTCCACCTTTTAATCTACTCTCACATATCCAAACCGAAAACGACTCGGACGAGTCATATTCTAACAATCTCCACCTTGACTCGGACAGTCGGATCTACGAACACCTTCCAGTCAACTGAGCCCTCCACCATAGTCACACTATGATTGCCGATACCGGTCTCAAACCATGAGACATCGTGCTAGCTCCACCTTAGCCAAGATGAGCTACACTATAGCCAGAACCTGACCCACGCCGGAGTCTAATGCCTACGCCGAGGCATGGACGCCCCCGTCGGGGCTCCTTACCTGTGCTCGCGCCGGAGCACTCACACCCTCGCCAGGGTGATCCCGCGCCCTCACCGGGACGCGCTAGCTAACTGGTGACTCCCCATAAAATCACCTCTCAACCCAACATCTTCTGGCTTAGACTTGTTGCTCGAGGCAAAATAGCTACCTTTTAGTATACAAGGCTCGAAATTTCCAAACCTTATCATACCACTCCGCAATTGAAAGACTCTTTGTTCTTCTTGACGATCTGTTTTATCCACCCGGCCTTTAGGAGTATCCCCTAACTCCACCTTCCCGTTGACACAATCATCCTCAACAAAAGATGAACTCTTCAATTCGGTTGTTGAACTTCTTCTTGTTGAACCTGATCCATCGACCACTAGAGCCTCGACAAGCTCCACCTCACCTTCGACATCATCAATTATCAAACCAGAAGCAAGATTCAACCCCTCTAAACCAACAGGCCTAGTATGACTCACCTCTACATTACCACAATGTTTAGAAGGTGACATCCCCCTAGTAAATGCCTTACCTTGTAAAAGATACAAGTTACCTGCACTTGACTTCACACCACGAAGCAACTCCCATGGACCCTTGCACACACTCAATACTCCACCTTTTCCTTGAAATTGAAAACCCCTCCTGTCTAACATTCCAAGAGAAATAAGATTACTCTTAAGTTGTGGAACATGCCTTACACCCTTGAGATATCTAACCTTTCCATCATGCATTAAAAACTTCACAGAGCCTACTCCAACAGCCTCACAAACCGCTCCATCACCCATGGTAACAGTGCTCCTATGATGACTATATGTCAGAAACATCCCCCGTTTAGAACACATGTGAGATGTGCATCCACTATCAAGAACCCATCTATCACCTAAATGATTCTTTTCTTGGACCACCAATGCTAGATCATCCTCAGAGTCGTAATCACTTTTTGATTGTTGTGCAGCTGCAAAAGAAGCAAAATTTCCCTTCTTTGGCTTAGGACATTCTAACTTCCAATGACCCTTTTCCCCACAGTTATGGCAATAATCACTAGAACTTGGTCCCTTTGACTTAGGCCTATAAGACTTCTTCTTTTTCCCTCCAAATCAACTGTTTCCTTTTCGACTTTTAGCAACCAATCCCAAAGCCCGATTATCTACCACAACATTAGTCAGCCTTAAGGCGTAACTCCCTAGTGTGAAGCGACGACTTCACCTCCTCTAGGGTCAAAGTCTCCTTACCCACCACAAGTGACTCTACAAAGTTCTCATATGATAACGGTAAAGAAACTAACAAAATAAGCGCAGCATCCTCATCTTCTATCTTAACATCTAAATTACGTAGATCTAGTAAAATAGAGTTAAGCTTATCTAGATGATCCCGAAGTGATATACCTTCTTGTATTCAAAGGCCAAACAAACGTTGTTTCAATAACAATTTATTGGTGAGTGTTTTAGTCATATAAAGACTCTCCAATTTTGCCCACAAGCCAGCTGCAGTTTCCTCACCTGCAACTTCTGTAATAACATCGTCTGCCAGACATAACAAGATTGTAGCATGAGCCCTTTCCTCCATTGTTACCAACTCAGGATCCTCAGTCACCGTGACTGACGACTCAGCACCTGCCACCGCCCCTGCGGTAGTCTTTGTCACCTTTGTGGAGAAACCCGGCGTCAACGGTCTCCAGATACACTGCTGCTTAAGCAAAGCTCTCATCTTTATCTGCCATAGTCCAAAATTATTCCTTCCCGTAAATCTGTCGATCTTTGTAGCTAACTGTTGTGCCATCATCTCTCCCAGATCAAATAACCTAGCTCAGATGCCAATTGTTATGCGCGGAAGCGTGTTGAGACGATGCAATAACAATAGCAAAATAAAGAACACAAGAATTTACGTGGTTCACTATCAATATGATAGCTACGTCCACAAGGGCTAGAGAAATATTTCACTATGTATGGAGAGAATTACAGATTACAAAAGACGAGCCCTCAAACTTGCCTCACCAAGTTTTCTACCTTTCTCTCTTAATTAACCTAGAATATAGTCGGGTCTTTATATAGTATTATTCCACCCAAAACTATATACCTAAACTAATTAGGAAATAAGAGGAGTACGAAACAAACTAAAGTCCCAGCCAATTACAATTTGGAAAGTATAATACCCACGCTAACTTTAAGAAAGTAGAAGTCAAACGTTGACTTTCCAATTCCTTGTTGGCATCCAACAACGAACACTACTGCAAACCAATGACGCATGCACTGTCCGTCCGTTGGAGTCCTCTGTCTTATGCTTAGTTTATTTGTGCTCCACCTTTTAATCTACTCTCACATATCCAAACCGAAAACGACTCGGACGAGTCATATTCTAACATAAATTAACTTAGAGTAACCCATTTTATAAAAGAATATTGATTTTACTATTCACTTCAGTCAAATTTTAATCAACAAATTTGTTTTGAGGTTAACAGCTAGCATGTGAAAATTTAGCACATCGTCACTTTTGACGTATTACTTAACGGAATATGGACATGAGGTCCTTAATGGAAAAGAATAATAACTTAGGTCCTTATATGAAAAAATAAGTAAAGTTTAGTCCCATATCTTATGCTTAACTCGCACAACCATGGCCTAGATTGTAATAGAAATAGTCAACTTTATTTTTAATGCATTTTTGCTGTAAGTGCTTCAAATTGAGCAGTGTTAACACATGAATCAAATGTATCTTGGTATTGCGTATTAAAAAAAAGGGCGAGTGACTGAGTCTCTCTATCATTTCTAGTCTTTAATTTAATTACTTCTATAACCTTAATGAGGTGTTCATGAAATTAAAGGTCTAACACACTTACGCAAATTCCTCATATTTGACATTTTTTCAGTACGGCAATTGGTTGTTGGCAATCATACTATGTTATTTATTGATTAAATGTGTTGTTCTTCAATCTTTTATTGCTGTAGTAATAAACTTTCTTTTCTCTATGTTATTTGTTAGTTAAATGTATTACTCTTTGTGTTTTTAGAGATGGACCGAAGTTGGATGTATAATATGAAACGCTCTACTCTCAAGTTTAGGATTTTAGTGAAGGAGATATTTGTGAAATGTGCGGCTGAGAATGCAATTAAAAAAGGAGAGACACACATCTTATGCCCTTGTATTAATTGTGAAAATTTAAAGAAAGTTTCAACTCCTGATATATGTGTTGAGCACTTAGTTTTACGAGGGTTTTATGAGACTACACACGTTGGATATTTCATGGAGAGTCTATCGTTTCTACTCAAACTGAAGCGGATGGGGAAGAGAGAGCAACATATGTTATTGATGATGAAGATATTCAAAGGGATCGGATAGATGACTCGATTGAGGTTGTGCAAGTTAATTTTGAGGATGATCAAAAGGTTTTGGAGAGTTTGCTTAGTGATGCGGAGAAACCTTTATATCCTAACTGCAATAAATTTACTCGATTGTCTGCAGTTATGAACTTGATGTCTTTAAAAGTGGAAAATAAGTGGAGTGATAAGAGTTTTACATCATTATTAGAAATCTTAAATGACATACTCCCGGAAGATCTTGTTCTTCCGAAATCCACTTATGAGGCTATGAAAATTATGTGCCCAATAGGATGTGACTATGAAAAAATTCATGCATGTCCAAAAGACTTCATTTTGTACGGCAAAGAATATAAGGATTTGCACGAGTGTCCTAAATGTGGTACATCACGATATCGATTAAAAGATAAGGACAATGATTCTCCACAAAAGAAAGGCTCTGCTGCAAAAGTGGTTTGGTATTTATCCATAATACCAAGATTTAAACAATTATTTGCCAATCTAATTGATGCGAGGAACTTAAGGTGGCATGCCGACATGAGAAAAAAGGACGGTAAACTTAGACATCCATTAGATGCCCCTCAATGGAGAACTATTGATAGAATGTTTCCAGAATTTGGTGATGAAGCTAGAAATTTACGACTTGGCCTTTGTACCGATGGGATGAACCCATTCTCTACTTTGAGTAGCCAACATAGCACGTGGCCTGTCCTTCTTTGTGTTTATAACTTGCCCCCTTATTTATGTATGAAGCGCAAATACTTGATGTTGTCACTTCTTATCCAAGGACCAAAGTGACCGAGTAATGATATAGATGTATAACTAGAGCCCCTCGTTGATGATTTGAAATTACTGTGCAATGAAGGAGTAAAGGTGTATGATGCAGTTGCCAAAGAAGATTTCACCTTGCGTGCTATGTTATTGTGGGAAATATCGGTATACTTCCCTTAAAATTAAGGATTATAACGAAATTATAATCTATGAAAGTAGTCATAAATGAAATGCATAAACAAAATAGAATATGGATTAAGAATCAACCTTTGGTCCTTGCAAATATGGCCTAAGAACAATATCAAAATTGATATTCTCCTAATCGTTGCACCCAAGATGATATGAGAAATGCCCTTTTGTTCTTGCTAGAATCGATCCCCAAATTCACTAATTAATTTAGGGTTTTGTGTGATTTTTGATGAGAAGAAAAATTAGGTCAAAAGGAATTGGCAAAAATGATTTCCTATCTCCCCTCTTAAACCGTGAAAAGGAGAGAAAAAGAGGTGAGATCTTTTTTTTCTTTTTTTCGGTCAAAACTCCCAAAAATAGGGAGACAAATCTCTTCTTATTTTTGGGTAGTTATCAAAATATATATAATGTGTACATTTTATTAATTGTCATATATGTTGTCCCGTTTTAATAAGTCCATACATAACCGTTTGTAGTCGATTTATTAATTCCGGCCTGACAACATTTATTATAACAATCTCGTATGAAATATACTTTAACTATAAATATCGCATATTTATAATTTGCTAAGTAAATATAACCGATTATGCTTAATTACGAATTTACATCTTAATTCGTTTAATCTAACATTATATACATTAATTAAATATAACATATTATATTCAATTTACGAATTGACAGTTAATTCGTCTCAGCTAATATTATTTAATTAGATTAAATAATCGTCTCATCATCACATTGACTAACTGTTTAGTCAAATACATGGACTAACCTTTTAGTCAGGAATCAATGTGATTATATTTTCATATAATCACATCTCTCAAACACATCCTTTAGGTGTGACTTGTAGGGACCAGTTGATCACCGCCATGAGTATGATAATAACGTCAAACTTTCTAGCAAGCCAACCGTTATTAAGTAATCGTTAATCAACTGATAAAATAAAAAGTATACCCTTGTGAACCTATAAGAGATTTATAAATGTTATCACACTAATTGTGGAGGACACAAGCTCCAACAATCTCCCACTTGTCCTCACAAGTGTATGTGCGATAACCGATTCTCATATCCTAAAATTTCTCCAACTCAATGTCAAACAATTTGCAAAATCCGTATTCACAAAGGTCGTATTTTACAAGTGATCAATATCAAGAGTGGTTTCCCCGACTAGAGAGTAACTTAACTGATAAACGAATCATCATTCGAGCATGGCCATGCATTTCAGTTACAACTCCTCGAGTGGCCCTGAGAAATAACTAAACCTGATAAAGGTTGGATATTTTCTTCAACTCGAATCCTGCAGATATAAGCACAGTATGAAATGACCCAGAAAAAATCTGCTTAGCCTCCTGTTACGGTAGACCATGAGAAATAAACCAAAGTCACCCAAAAACTGCCTTAATCTCAAGAGACAATCAATAGTCAAAATAATCGACTTTAGGAACACAATGGACGTTCAATCCACGACCTGACACCGAATGTTATTAACCATTTAGGACTCCATTACATTGTCACAATTTATTATCCTACGAGGTATCGTTATAACTCGCGTCAGTGATCGATCAGCCAACTGTTTGACTTATGGCTCGTTGAACCCACCATCAATCCACTGCACAATATAATAGCCAGAGTTATCAGCTCATGTGGGTGATTACGGACCAAAACAAATATAATGTAATTTAGTTCACTTTGTGGCGTTCAATGTTGTCAGTACAATCCACATGAAAAACAAAATATGAAATAAAACGATAAAGTTATAAATAGTATATGAAAAAGATAATGTATGAAATCCATAATCAACTACTACAACTCAGGAACACGTTTAATTCCCATGGAAATAACGTGCCCTTCATGCTTATCATAATTCAACGGTTTAGTGAGAGGATCCGCGATGTTATCATCCGAAGCTATCTTGTCAATCACTATCTCCTCTTGCTCCACGTAATAACGGATCATGTGAGCTTTCCGATGTACATGTCTAGACTTTTTGCTAGACTTTGGCTCCTTAGCCTAGAAGATGGCACCTCTATTGTCACAATAGATGGTGATCGGGTCATTCGAACTAGGAACTATCGTAAGTCCTTGTAAGAATTGACGCATCCATATAGCTTCCTTTGCTACTTCCGAAGCGGCATAGTACTCGGATTCAGTAGTAGAATCTGCTACAACATCCTGTTTGGAACTCTTCCAGCTGACCGCAGCACCAATAAGAGTGAAGACGAACCCGGACTGAGATTTTGAATCATCTCGATCCGTTTGGAAGCTAGCATCTGCGTAACCGATTGCGCATAGCTTAGTATCTCCTCCATAAGTCAATACCCTATCCTTAGTCCTCCGTAGGTACTTAAGGATGGTTTTAACAGCTATCCAATGCGTTTCACCTGGATTCTTTTGGTACCGACTCGTCATACTCAATACATATGCCACGTCTGGACGTGTGCATATCATGGCATACATGATTGATCCTATGGCTGATGCATAAGGAACACGACTCATGCGCTTAATCCTTTCAGGCGTTGTGGGTGACTGAGACTTGCTCAACTGCATCCCAGACGTCATTGGAAGGTTCCCCTTCTTGGAGTTGGTCATGCTGAACCTTCCAAGAATCTTATCTAAATAAGACTCCTGACTCAGTGATAACATCCGTCGTGACTTATCTCGATAAATAAGGATTCCCAATATGCGTTGTGCCTCACCCAGATCTTTCATCTGGAAATGGTTCTTCAACCATCCTTAAACCGAAGATAAGAGAGGAATGTCATTCCCAATCAAGAGTATGCCATCAACATACAATATCAAGAAAACAATATTGCTCCCACTCGACTTGATATATAAGCATGGTTCTTCGAACGATCGAGTAAAACCATATTTTTTATCACCTGGTCGAAATGATGATTCCAACTCCGAGAAGCTTGCTTAAGTCCATAAATGGAACGCTTAAGCTTGTACACTTTCTTAGGAATTTCAGGATCTATGAAACCTTCGGGTTGTACCATGTACAACTCTTCCTCCAAATAACCGTTTAAGAAGGCAGTTTTCACATCCATTTGCCAAATTTCATAATCATGAAAAGCGGCAATCGCTAAGATTATCCTAATGGAACGCAGCATAACTACGGGTGCAAAAATTTCATCATAATGCAATCCGTGCACTTAAGTGAAACCTTTTGCCACTAGTCGTGCCTTATAGGTATCTGGTTGCCCGTCTACAGAACGCTTTATTTTGTAAAGCCATTTGCACTGTAGAGGTTTTACCTTATTAGGTAAATCAACTAGATCCCATACGTCATTCTCATACATGGAGTCCATCTCGGATTGCATGGCTTCAAGCCATAGCTTTGAGTTGGAACAGGTCATGGCACCTTTATAGGTAGCGGGTTCATTAATCTCTAGGAGCAAATGTTACTCTTCTCGACCATACCAATGTATCTGTCCAGAGGACTAGAGACTCTACCCGACCTCCTAGGTTCCTGAGGAATATTAACCGTATCATCAGTTGGAGGAACAACTTCCTCCATCTGTTCCTCGGTTGTTGGTTCTTGAACCTCCGACAGCTCGAAGGTTCTATTACTTGTCTTGTTCTCGAGAAATTCTTTCTCTAAGAACTTTGCACTAGCCGCAACAAAAACTCGATGTTCGGTAGGAGAATAGAAGTAATGACCAAACATTCCTTTTGGATAACCAATAAAGTATGTCTCGACCGATCGCGGGTCGAGCTTATCCTCACGTCTCCACTTGACATAAGCCTCGCAGCCCCAAACCCGAATAAAGGACAAGTTAGGTACCGTTACCTTCCACATTTCATATGGAGTCTTGTCGACAGCTTTAGTCGGACTTCGGTTAAGTATAAGAGCAAAATGACAAAGAGCAAAACCCCATAATGAATCAGGTACTACCGTGTGACTCATCATGGATCGAACCATATCAAGTAGTGTTCGATTTCTCTGTTCGGACACACCATTTAATTGAGGTGTTCCAGGTGGAGTTAACTGTAAAACGATTCCACTGTCTTTAAATAGTTGATCAAACTCATTTGAAAGATATTCGCCACCCCGATCTGAACGGAGTGCTTTAACCTTTCTTCCTAGTTGGTCCTCAACCTTGTTCTGGTATTCCTTGAATTTTTCAAAGGACTCACTTTTATGCTTTATTAAGTAGATATATCCGTATCGACTCAAATCGTCCGTGAAAGTGATAAAATATCTATAGCCATCTCTAGCGGTAATTGACATAGGTCCACATACATCAGTATGTATGAGTCCTAATAGGTCACTAGCGCGCATTCCAACACCTTTGAATGAAATTCGAGTCATTTTGCCGATGAGACATGATTCACACGTGCCAAATGTAGAAAAATCGAATGCGGGAATAGTCCCATTCTCGACGAGTTTCTTTACACATATTTCATTTATGTGCCCATTCGACAATGCCATAGATAGGTTTGATCTTTGTCACCAACCTTTAAATTATTATTATTCACGTGTAATATATCTGTAGTTTGATCTAAGATGTAAATTTCATTCATGGAAACTGCTTTGCCATAAATCATTTCATTGAAAGAGAAAATACAGCTATTATCCTTTATTGAAAATGCAAATCCGTCTTTATCGAGTATGGAAACAGAAATAATGTTCTTAGATAAACTAGGTACATAGCAACAGTTATATAAATATAATTCAAACCCACTAGGGAGCTGGATTACGTATGTTCCTTTTGAGACTGCAGCAACTCGTGCTCCATTCCCGACTCGCAGGTCCATATCACCCTTTGCGAGAGGTGTGATGTTCTTTAGGCCCTGCAAATGATTACACAGATGAGAACCACAACCAGTATCAAGTACCCAAGTTCCGAAACTTGCATGGTTAATCTCAATCATATGAATATAAGATGACATACCAACAGGAGTGACGTGGCCTGCTTTTATGTCCTCACGGTAAACGGGACAGTTCCTCCTCCAATGTCCAGACTTGTGACAATGGTGGCATTCAACGTTACCGTTCTTGCTCTTTGCCTTGCCTAGTGAGCCACTAGTCTCACCAAGCCCACTCTTACCGTTTCCGACTTTTTAAACTTCGGCTTTCCTACAGTTAGGTCGCCGTCAGCCTTGCCCTTACCCTTATTCTTGTTGGAAATCATGAGAACATCTTGCTTCATGCTCCCACTCAATTTCATATCCTTCTCGGTCTGTACGTGACGTGAGTATAGCTCATGAGGACTTTTCTTCATGTCATTCATATAGTAATTTACCCTAAAGAGGGCAAAACCATCATGAAGTGAATGAAGCATACGGTCAATGACTATGCTCTCACTGATTTTGCAATCAAGTGCCTCCAATTTCTCGACATTCTCAATCATGTTAAGAATGTGTGGGCTAACCGGTTGGCCCTTCTGGAGTTTCGCATCAAAGAAGCGACAGGTATGCTCATAAGTAACGATTCTCGGTGCTTTTGAGAACTCTTTATTGAGCGTGGTGAAAATCTTGTTTGCACCTTGGGCAATGAAGCGTCTCTGCAAATTGGTTTCCATTGCAAAGATGAGTACGTTCTTTATCGCGCCCGCTTCCATAATGAAGTCACTATAAGCAAGTAACTCATTGACTCCTTCATTGGGGCCTGGGTTTGGCGGTATTGGCTCAGTTAAGTACTTGAGCTTACCGTCACCAATGGCAGCATTCCGCAATGATGCCTCCCAGTCCGCAAAGTTGGACCCGTCATTTTTCAGACGTGTGAACTGATTCATGTGGTCCATGAAAGCTTTCAGCCAGGACTCGCGTCCAAGTGTGGCACTTGGCATTGGGATTTCGTTATTTCCAGCCATTTGTTGTAACAGTATTATCAAAATAAACGTATGCTACACTGCGAAAAGAAGAATAAATATAATAAGCATACTCATCGTTATGATTTAAGTCTAATGCAATACTGTTATAACGCGAATACTCAAGCATTTATACAATTGACCTCCCTCAAGAATTATAAAAATGATCCCAAGACTCAATTTTCTGTAAATTGATAAGCCAACCTCTTGGCTAATTCTACTGTTAGAATTCTTGGTCGATAAATTTCTGTAAATTCTATCTTTAGTCCATCATAATCACGAGAAACTCTTCGGATTATAATGTTGAGGTAAACTAAGTCAACAAAAACTACTTACCCAACGTAGAAGGGGTCATATGGAGAGTAAGGTCCTATATGCCTATCGACGAAGAAGGGATTCATAGTTGTTTGCCCTTATAAAGACTAGTCTCAATTTCAGGTTTAGAGGAAGATCCCATCAACTTTATTTTAATTCATTTTAAGTGAACTAATATCTAGCATGCGAGAATGAATAAACTAAGGTGATGGCTTATAATGTGTGACATCTGCATGTCTATGAAAACTAACACACAATCTATATGACTCAATTTTCATGCATTTTAGAAGTATTAGGTGGTTTGGTTTAGGCGGAATATGATGCACTAACTAAGAATGAAAAGCAATTGGAATGGAAAAACGTAAACAAAATAAAGTCCTAGTGTGGCCTATCTACCAAAATGAACATTAAATACAATTTTGGAATCCATCCTTGGACCCAAGAAGCTTGTCTTGATGTTCCATCTTGGTCCATGTAGCGGGAGTGAGCAATCCAATCTCCATCTTTAGTCTTCTTTAAAATTACAATTAAAATTAAAAAATAAACCTATTTACATTCTAATTTCAAAACATAATACTTAAAGAAAATAAAAGGAGATTCGAGATCTCAAAATTACATTAAAAATTATGTTTCCATCATTACGAAAACATAATTTAACTAAGGCCACACTAGGTATTACAAATTACAACCGATTGCAAAAATACGTAAATAAATCCATTCAACGATTCATTCAACTAAAAAAAATTGCATCAACTAATAAATTAAACATGCAAGACATAATTCCTTAATTATGTAGATTAATTTATCCAAACCACCTATTTAAATGATCAAATTATGTGACATTTCCTCAATTACTCACAATAATTTCAATCTTAATTCACACTAATCTTGTAATATGAATTAATCCAACATTATTTTAAACTTCTTTAAAATAATTAGGTATCTAAAAAATGTGAACTTCTTCACAACAATTAATCATACATTATTAATTTAATGTATAATAAATATTGGCCAAAAACAAAACAAATTTTTTTTTTAATAATGCTCTCGGCAAACTTAAAAAAAAGGTTTTTTTTCTTTTCAATGCTCACGGCATTGTGCAAAAACGAAAAAAAAAAACAGATTTCCTTTTTTTTGAATGCACTCGGCATATCCTCAAAACCAAAAAAAAACCAGAAACCCTTTTTTTCCTTTGGTCACGGCAAACAGCCAAAACAAAAAAACAGAAACTTTTTTTTTTCTTTTGCGGCATAATGCCCTAATAACAAAAAACATTTAGATGAACAAATTCGTTTATAGTTGCTATTAGAACAAGATTGACATAATCATGAACATATAAATTTATGAAACATGATTCTAAACAATGATTTAAAACCATCTATGCCAAAAACTATATAGGAAAAACAAATTTAACATCATCAAACAAGTAGATTTCCATTTCCATTTTAATTTAATCCTCATTAAATCAAAACAACTACAAATTCATCATATTATCATTTTAACAAATTAAAACAACAATATTAATAAATCAAAATGGAACAAATCAACAAAAAAACTTTTCGGCAAATTTTTTTTTATTTCATACGGCAAATAAAATTTTCTTCACGGCTGAATTTTTTTTTTTCGATTCTTCTAACTTTATTGTTTAAATTCAATTATGAAATTCATATAAAATAATTTCGTGGCCTTGGCTCTGATACCACTTGTGTGAAATATCGGTATACTTTCCTTAAAATTAAGGATTATAACGAAATTATAATCTATGAAAACTAGTCGTAAATGAAATGCATAAACAAAATAGAATAGGGATTAAGAATCAACCTTTGGTCCTTGAAAATATGGCCTAAGAACAATATCAAAATTGATATTCGCCTAATCGTTCCACCCAAGATGATATGAGAAATGCCCTTTTGTTCTTGCTAGAATCGATCCCCAAATTCACTAATTAATTTAGGGTTTTGTGTGATTTTTGATGAGAAGAAAAATTAGGTCAAAAGGAATTGGCAAAAATGATCTCCTATCTCCCCTCTTAAACCGTGAAAAGGAGAGAAAAAGAGGTGAGATCTTTTTTTTCTTTTTTTTTGGTCAAAACTCCCAAAAATAGGGAGAAAAATCTCCTTATTTTTGGGTAGTTATCAAAATATATATAATGTGTACATTTTATTAATTGTCATATATGTTGTCCCTTTTTAATAAGTCCATACATAACCGTTTGTAGTCGATTTATTAATTCCGGCCTGACAACATTTATTATAACAATCTCATATAAAATATACTTTAACTATAAATATCGCATATTTATAATTTGCTAATTAAATATAACCGATTATGTTTAATTACTAATTAACATCTTAATTCGTTTAAGCTAACATTATATACTTTAATTAAATATAACATATTATATTCAATTTACGAATTGACAGTTAATTCGTCTCAGCTAATATTATTTAATTAGATTAAATAATCGTCTCATCATCACATTGACTAACTGTTTAGTCAAATACATGGACTAACCTTTTAGTCATGCATCAATGTGATTATATTTTCATACAATCACATCTCTCAAACACATCCTTTAGGTGTGACTTTTAGGGACCAGTTGATCACCGCCATCAGTATGATAATAACGTCAAACTTTCTAGCAAGCCAACCGTTATTAAGTAATCGTTAATCAACTGATAAAATAAAAAGTATACCCTTGTGAACCTATAAGAGATTTATAAATGTTATCACACTAATTGTGGAGGACACAAGCTCCAACAGTTATTATGTACCATAAATGATTTTCCTGTATATGGTAATTTCTCTGGTTACTCAGTGAAAGGGAAAAAAGCATGTCCAATATGTGATGACGCTACCGTAGCTCCTCGGCTCACCTATAGCCGCAAGAATGTTTATACTGGCCATCGAAGATTTTTGCCTCGATACCACCCTTATCGTAGGATGAAGAAGGCATTCAATAGAGAGAACGAGAGTGGAATGGCACCTATTCCACTAGAGGGAGATGAAGTATATAAACAAGTCAAAGATATTAATGTTGTTTTTGGAAAGCCTAATAAATTTGAAAAGAATGCTAAATATAAGAAGAAGTCTATATTCTGGAATCTTCTATATTGGAAACACATGTCAGTGAGACATTGTATAGACATCATGCATGTAGAAAAGAATGTTGCCGAAAGTCTTATCGGGACTCTGCTTAACATTCCCGGAAAGACTAAAGACGGCTACAAGGCGAGAAAAGACATCGAAGAAATGGGAACAAGGAATGAGCTAGCACCTCAAGAGAATGAGAAACGTGTATCTCTTCCTCCCGCTTGTTACACATTGTCTAAGATAGAGAAATCTATTATATGTGAGTGTCTTCGTGGCATTAAGGTACCACATGGATATTGTTCAAACATGAAAAATATTGTTTCCATGAAAGATTTGCGGCTGATTGGACTAAAGTCTCATGACAATCCCGTGCTAATGCAACAATTTTTACCTGTGTCGATTCGATCCGTTTTACCAAAACCTGTGAGAGTTGCTATTACCAGGCTATGCTTTTTCTTTAATGCAATATATAGAAAGGTGATTGATCTTGACACACTAGACAAGCTGCAAGCTGATACTGTTGAAACCTTGTGTCAATTCGAGATGTATTTTCCCCCATCTTTCTTTGATATTTCGGTGCATTTGGTTGCTCATTTGGTTAGAGAGGCTAAACTTTTGGGATCTGTACATTTAAGAGATATGTATGCATTTGAGTGATATATGGGAGTTTTGAAAGGGTACACTACCAATAGATATAGGCCAGATGCTAGTATTGTCGAAGGATACATAGCAGCAGAGGTTATAAGATTTTGCACCGACTATCTCGCTGGTGTGCAACCGTTTAGGCTGCCGAAGTTTCGACATGAAGGGATGATTGAGGGTAAAGGTACTATCGGAGAAAAATGGGTATCACTTAATTCCCAAGAGCTTAATGATGCTCACTTTCTTGTCTTACAACATCTGACAGAAGCTCATCCTTACATAGAGGAGCACATGAGAATATTGAAGTTAAAATACTCTAAAAAAATTTACAAGTGGTTGGTTGAAGAACACAACAGGTCTTTTGTAAAATGGTTTAGGGTTAAAGTACTTGCTGAGTTATCGTGTACACCAAATGAAGTTGGTGAAACTGTTAAATGGTTAGCTTATGGCCCCAATACTGAAGTAAAATCATATGAAGGTTATGATATTAATGGGTATTGTTTTTATACCAAGCGTCAAGATAACAAGAGTACAATGCAGAATAGTGGAGTTACTCTAGTAGCTTCTTCTACTGAATTTAGCAGTGGTACACCTACTTGTAATCAAATGTCATATTATGGGATTATTGAGGACATATGGGAACTTTAGTATACAACATTCATAATTCCATTGTTTAAATGCAAATGGGCAAAAAATAAGAAAGGTGTTCATGTAGACGAGTATGGCTTCACACTGGTTGATTTTAGTACGCAAGGTTACAAGAATGAGCCTCTTATTATAGCTTCGCAGGCAAAACAAGTGTTCTATATTTTAGATCCATCGAATGATAAGTGGTGTGTTGTACTTCAAGGCAAAAGACGTATTCTTGGAGTGGAAGATGTAGTGGACGAGGAAGAATATGATGAATTTGATGATATTCCTCCATTTTCGGAGGATTTGCCTTCAATGCCTGTTGAAGATAACTTGGAAACTATTTATGTACGAGTTGATCATAATGAGGGTATCTGGGAAGATAGAGATCAAACAGGAAATTAATCTTATGGTTATTAAAGCTAAAATAATTGATAATGATATGCTTTTTAATACTATAACGTGTTTACTATAATATTTTCAGGTTTTACTACTTTATATTGTTTATTTATTTTTTGTAATGATTAGTAATTTAATTAAACTAAGCACCGTTAAAACAACTAGATGAACATCCCACGCCCTCATTGTCTTATGATTACCATGCATCTTGATTCTTTCCACAACCACATCAGGTCTTCTTGTCTTTATCTTGAAACTCTATCATTCCACAAAGCATAACAAGCTGCGTTCCTCATACTCCAAATATTGTTATATTGACTATCTTTTACTGTATAGGTTTTGTACGATGGAGGATCATGATGCTTCAGGTGGAGATAAGACAAATGATAATTCAGGTTGAGATAAGACAAAGAAGCAAACTCAGACAAAGAAGCGAACTCGAGGACTCACTACTTTAACGAAGGAGGAGGATAAAGGTCCGTTTCTTCTAACGTGGGATAAAGCTGGTTTTCCAACAGGGAGGTACGCTTCTAAATTTGCAAGCTACTGTGGTAACAAGGTTCGATGTCAAGTGAACATTACCTTTGATGATTGGGATAAAGATGTAGAAGATAGTCTTAAAGATTTGCTCTGGAAAGATATTTCGGTAAGAATTATGTTGTATTTTATTAGCTATTATTTTTGTTGTCATGGTGTCAGTACCAGAATCAGAGTACTGAAAATGACCATATCACTGCCACTTGAATCCCTTGCTGAGGTGCCTAAAATCAGCCACTTTTTATGAATCGTTTATGAAGCAACTCTCTTTATTACACAAGTTTTAGTCTGAATCTGAATCAAGCTATGCTTAATCGAGCAGGTCATCCTAGATTCACCAACATACAAGAATCTGAATCACCTCATGCTTAGTCTGTTCTGGATACAAATGAACTTAGAGGGTAGAATAAACTAACTGACATTTGGTTACGAGTTTGGTGATACTGACTCAATACGTTTCAATGAATTAATTGAAGTACATCAAAACGTTGTGTCCTGTTTTAGATGCAAACGAACTTGACCCTAACTGACATGTATGTGAATTCTCTGTCTAAATACAGGTAACAAGTAATCTCTTGTTGAGTTGTTGTCATTACTGTTGGCAAAATACACTTTTTGCGGTAAACTGATTGTTATAGTGTGAATCTACGAGGGCAGTTGTGTTTTAAATTCTGAAGCAAGTAATGGTTTTATCATAACTTATGAGGTCATCTTACAATTTCTTTATCGCAGGCAAAATATTTAGTCGATGAGACACACAAGAAGGATGTACTAATCAATTTTGGAGAAAAGTGGAGAGATTTCAAGGGTAAATTGACTAGAAAGTAGATTCGAAATAAACATCCAAAATATGACTCCCCGGCTGATTGTTATAGTTTCATTGAGCCTGCTGATTGGGAGAAATTTAAAGCTTACCGAGACTCGGATGAATTTAAGGTGATATATGTCATACTTATTTTTTTTTCGGGTAATCATTATCATCTGAAATAATTCCGTAATTCTTATTCTGAATATATTTCTACTTTATTTTCTTTCAATGTAGGAGAAGAGTGAAAAAGCCGTCGAAAGTGTAAAGCATAATGAGCATCCTCATATAATGGGTAGACGGGGATACACTCAAAGGATTCCTAAGTGGATAGCTTCATCTTCAAATTCTGATGAAGTTATTTATCGTAGTTGGTATTGGTTAAAGGGAAGGACTAAGTCATCCGAAGGGGAAATTCCAAATGAGAAGATTCAAAAAGTTCAAGAAGAAATAGTATATACTTGATACTTAACTTTGGTGAACTGACCTTTTTCAACTAGATTATGAGCACATTCTTGTAGTCACAAATGATTTAACCTTCACTAACAACTTCTTCCTTTGACTTGATATTTTATTTATAACCCTTTATGTTATTTTTTTTATAATAATTTAGGTTGAATGGCGAAAGAAGGTAAAGTCAGGAGAATTTGTTCCTCATAGGTATGATGATGTCTTGTCACGTAGTCTAAAAAACAAGGAACATTCTAGTCGAGTGAGAGGTTTCCCTGGCAGAGTTACTATCAAGGATGTGTTTAGTACTTCACATGGAACTTCTCATAGGGATGTGGAGATTTTTGATCAACAAGTAGCCGAATAAACTGAAAGAGTGTGAAATGATACTATAAAGTCCTTAAGCTCTCTAATTCGACAGGAGGCCCGATAAGAGGCTGTGGGTATGTTGAAACTAATGGGCTTAAAGGTACCTGAAGATATGGATGAACTCCAAGGTAGTTGTCAATCCGCGAATCCGGAGAAAAGCATAGGGATAAGCAAAGAAAGACAATCAAAACAAAATCCTCCTGAAATTAAGGTGTGTGACTAAATTATTTTGGGATAGAAAAGTCTACTTACATAGTTACATATATAGAATTAAACTTTGTCTTTAAACCTTGCATAAAACTACAGTCTGCCCTGGATGAATGGAAAATGCACAACCTGAACTTGAGCTCACTGAGTCAGTCACGTGATTGAATAATATTGAGCAGACAAAGTACTACTACTGACCTTAGTCATATATAGGAAGTTTTGTTCAGTGGCCGAAGGAACTAATCATTGTTGGGGAGGTACAAATAATATATATATATATATATATATATATATATATATATATATATATATATATATATATATATATATATATATATATATATATATATATATATATATATAACTTCGATTAAGTTCACTTACATGCATTTTTTATTATTTGGTTTTATTAATAATGACATTTTTAAAATAAGTCTTCTACTAGTGGTAATCTATTAGTCACTAGTAAGGGAAAACAAGTGTCGAAAAGTTCTGGCATCAAATCACCAATCAAGCCCAACTCTGATGAGTATATATCACGTATGGGTATAGAATGTCAGAAGTTACAAGAGTACCTAGCCTTAATGCGGCCTGAGACAAAGGTGTTTGAAGTTGTGCTCCCGTCGAAGATATTTCATTTCAAGGAGGATAAATTTTTGACTGTCACCGAAGAAGATATCATGCAACTTTTTCGAATGGCCTTTTTAAATGTGTCATCTATTCAAGTGTGGATGCTGTAAGTTATATATTAATTTATTTTACATAATAATATATATTTTGTTGAGCCTGATATTTGAGGGTCTGTTTTCATGTGTACAAAGGTTTTTACAAAAGATTTGTGAGGAGCAGAATCATGAAGGGATGTCCGGTGTTGGATTTTTATGCCCGACAATCATGTCTCAAATGGGAACAGATAAAATAGTCAATGATGAAGTAATGTATTACGTGGAGTGAAACTTGCTTAAGATGCGTGGTGTTTGTATCATATTTGCTCCATTTTGTCAAGGGTTAGTCTTATCTTTTTTTGTCTGTTAGCTTTGTTTTTAGCAATTGATTAATGGGCACCAATTGTGTTGTTGAATCTAGTAAAACTCCCCATGTTGATTCACAACCAACTATTTAGCAAGTTTAAAAGGGATGATTCCCAGGTTTATTTTAGATCTTTAGCAACTTTGAAAGGGTATATAAATATGTCTTGTTTTGACCAGTAAATTCGTTGATGCTGAACAACTGAGCTACGCATCTGTAGAGAACTAGAATTTCTGATTGGTGGTTAATTTGCTATCCACAAAGGTCTGCCCACTGAATGGTCATAGAACAAACCTTTTTCATGTCTGTTTTGTTGCTTAGAGTGTGGAGTTCCTGACATCCTGTAATTCAGTCTGCATCAAGCTAACCTCTTCTCCTGGACTGTTAGAAGTTAGGACTAACTTTGTGGAATATTTTTTTTATCTTTATTGGGCAGAGATCACTAGTTTCTAGCCGTTATTTGTCCGTTGATTCATGAGGCCTATTTCTGTGATCCAAAGGCAACGTCAAAGCGAGATGTCTCTTTTAAGCACTTGATACAGATGTAAGTATTTACACATTATCTTTTTTTTTTTGCTAAAACGTGTCATTGTTCAGTGATCAATGGTTCTGGTATGACGAAAAATTTTCCATGTACTGGTAGGTAGTTTGCATGATTACGGTGTAAGAAAAGAGAGATACTCATGAGTAGAAAAGATAATGGTTGGGGTCATATTTTAAGGAGTATTTTTCGTCAGGGTGTGTGGTGATTGCTTAGGAGTATATTTCATCAGATTTTAAGGACGTAAAAGATTCAAAATACTTTGTCGGTTTTTTCCTATATTTGGTTAGTTGATGATTGAAAAAAAGAATGAGATGAACGAGTGATAATGGCTAATGACTAACAAATACTTTTTTTTTTCTTTTTTTTTTGCTCTTTCGAGGCACAGTGCTTTTCGATCTTTTAGGGCTCAGGCAGGTTCCACATTAAAATCAGGCTTATCCATGAAATGGAGTAACATTGTTGTAAGTCCATATCTATTATAAAATATTATTTGTCTTAACATTATTGTTGGTACTTTCCTTATATTAATTAGTTCCTTTTTGCGTTGATTCTAGTTAAATACGTTGTTGGTGGTAGTTTGTTTGCTTATGGTGATTTTGGTTTTGTTTAATGTTTTTTTTAATAAATGTTTTGGTACATGTACAGTGTCATCAACAAACTCGAAGCACAGAGTGTGGCTATTATGTGATGTAGTACATGTTAGATATAGTGAGACACTACCAGAACATTAAAGATCATAAGAAGGTATTTTTCATTCTATCTAGCTAAGGTACTAGTCAAAATATAGGTTTAAATATTGAACTTTTGTTTTTTTTTTATTCTAATAAGCACTTTGATTTGTTAACAGTGGTTTGGATCAAAAGCTTCATATACGATTGAAGAGATCAACGAGGTTCGAGACTTGTGGGCTACTCACTTTATGGACAATCTTCTTTAGTAATTATGTATTACCACGAAAATCGTTATTGGTGTAGTTTTGAATTTGTAGCGGATAATGGCATAACAATTACTCTTGTACGGTTATTTTTGGAATTTTAGCTGAAAATCTTCTTTAGAAATTATGTATTGGCACGAAAATCATTATTATATTGTCTAAGTTATTGGATTAATTTTGAGTTGCAAGAGGTTTAACGTATTGCAATATGACATCTATTATGACCATCTATAATATATAGCCTGTACGAAATTAAAAAAAAAAATTGATATGATTTACGGCTATGGTTAAAAGATAAAACCGTAGCCTTATATAAGCATATGGCAATGACAATTAAGAAACAACCGTAGCCTTATATCACATATGGCAATGGTTAACAGATATAACCGTAGCCTTATATACACATATGGCAACGGTTTAGGCTAGTAACCGTAGCCAAAAACCCATATTTGGCTACGGCTAATGACTTTAGCCGTTAGTTCTTAATCTAAGGCAACCCCCCGATTTACTACGGTTGTGGAACCGTGGCCAAAAGTGCTTTTTAACCGTAGCCAAATGCAGTTTTTGTACTAGTGATATTAAAGACAATATGGGATGGCATCTTATTGAAGACATGACCATTCATGTAGCTGAGTATGGGAATACCAGAGGAGGTACGCGAGTGAACATAAGGGATGAATCCCTTGTAGCTGAATTATAAGTTCTTAATGCTGGGTGTGACAAGTGAGAGAGTCCGCCAATTTCGGGTGATCAACAGCATGTCCATGCTATGATTGAGCAAGAGGTGTTTTGTGGTAGATGTGGCGCGGAAGGACATGATCCTATTTCTTATATGGCAGAAGTAGAGTGAGTCCATGCTTACCAACAATATAAGCGAGGAATTCCGTTGTCCAAATTTTATGAAGATGTAGCCATATCAAGTATTTCAAGTCCTATCAATTCAATGCTACAGCAAGATAATTATTCTTCTACAAATACAAAGATAGCGGAGTTGAAATCCTTGGTGCTATCTTTGGCCTTTCAATTCCAGAAAAATGTGCAAGACAATGAGAATTCTTTGCAGAAGTTGAAAGATTAATTCACATAATTTGCATCCGAGCAAGTGATTCAAGCAAATCGATCACCTCCTTGCGACCCGATTAATGCAATTAATCTCCGTAGCGGTCTTACTTATGACAGACCAATAATACCGAAAAATGCCAATTTAGCTGTTGATGGAAATCCGAAACTGTTTTGGAAGAGCAATTTGACGTTGACGCTGCTGAACCTCGTTAAAATGCACGATCGAGTGATTTGGGTACTCGATCGAGCACTTCTCCATCTGAAAGTGCTCGATCGAACACCCCCGAAAATGATGAGTTCGATCGAGCAGGTTGTTCCCCTCGATCGACCAGATCCCAGGAGCAAAGTGCTCGATCGAGTGGTAAGGTTACTCGATTGAACGCACGCGAAGGCGAAGATGCTGTTTTGAGGTCTAAATATGCTGGTGGGTCATCTTCCTCTGCTGCGGAGATGCCAAGTTTAGACAAAGGTAAAGAGAAAGTCGCAGACCCGCTCATTGTTACCATAATTCGTTATCCAGGACGATTGAAGGATGCTAAGGTTGAGCGACAGTTCGGTAAGTTCGTGGAAGTGGTTAAGAACCTTCAGGTGACCGTTCCTTTTACCAAGATAATTACCCATGCACCTTCTTATGTGAAATTTATGAAAGATATTTTGACGCGTAAGAGAGAGCTTAGTGAGTTTGAGACTGTTTTTTTTTTTTTGGTGAAATGTGAGATTATATATATATATCAAGAACACAACAAATTAAGACGGTATCATTTACAGTCACACGAAAAGAAGAAAAGCACGTATAAAAGCAAAGACATGAGTAAATCAGAAATTCGAACTAAGCTGCTATCCGCTAATAGAGTTTATGCAACCCCATCTGGTCACCCATTCTCGTTCTCCTCTCTCGAGTATTCCCGCCACCATGGTCTTGATTCTATACTTAATTTCCTTTATCATTTGTTCCGCCAGTCTTGCAGGTCTGACCAGCACCCCATTCATTCTTGCATTATTCCGCTGCTGCCATATGTAGTAGCAGCAGGCAGTCCAAATCATAGCATGGGCTCGAGCTTTCATTCCCATTTTCCCTGTAATTATCATGGTCACATCAATCTTGAAGCCACACCATTGTTCAGAGTTTGAGACTGTTGCCTTTATGGAAGACTCTAGTAGTTTAATTCTTAATAAAGCTCCACCCAATCCGAAAGACCCGGGTAGTTTTTCTATTACTTGTATAATAGGGAATGAAGTGATAGAAAAGGCTGTTTGTGATCTAGGAGCCAGTGTCAGTGTCATGCCCTACTCTTTTTGCAAGAAAGTTAATATGGGTCACCTTAAAATGACTAATATCACCCTCCAGATGGCTGATAGATCTGTTAGACGGCCCTTAGATATCTTAGAAGACGTGCCTGTCAAGGTCGGCAAGTTCTTTATTCCAGTAGATTTTATTATTTTAGACATAGCTGAGGATGCCCGGACCCCGATTATATTGGGAAGACCATTCTTGTGCACAGATGGTGTAATACCCGTCCTTTTAGGGACCCGTTGACTGACGTTGACTGACCTTAGACACTGATCTTGACCTTGGGAAACGTTGCGGGCGATGTCTTGTGACGGTGTGAGCTTTGGTTTGTGTGGGACTCGATCTAGCTGAGGCTACTCGATCGAGTAGCTTGGGAACTCGATCGAGTAGGGGTCACTCGATCGAGTAAGTTAGTTACTCGATCGAGTAACGGTTTTGCAGTGGGGAATTATAAATCGTGTTTCGTGAAACCTCAAATCATTTCCGCACTTCATTTCCTAAACCTAGATGTCGTCACTCTCCTCCTCCTTCACCATAATCCTTGCCTTGAGGATGCTTACACCATGGGGATGGGATGCTTGAGTCGGGTAGCGGTCTTGACACCGGGTTTGCTATGCTTAGGTATGTTATCATCATCATCATCATCATCATCATCATCATCGTCAACGTTGTTTGTAGTTAGGTTGGTCGTGGTAGTGATAGATGATTGTACTATTTGTATAGGTGTGTTGCTTGGTTGATTGGTGTCTTGTGATCGGAAGCGGAATCGCTGCGGCGCGCTAAAGGTAGGTTCGCCTACTCAGTACTGTTGGTTATCTAGAGTGTCTTTGATGTTGCTTGGTTGATTAGTGTCGGTATGGCTGGTTGATTGTGATACTCGGTTGATGTTGTGTTGTATTGTTTATCGGTGTTGTGGTGTATCTGATTGTGATTGTTTGTCAATGGTTCTCGAGGTGCGTCCTCGGCTGAGTGGAGTCACTTGCGGGAGTGGCTTCACGCCCGTAGTTTGCCTTCTTTGGAACCTGCCACGAGAGGGGATGTGCACATTAATGGACGTGGGTTTATCGCTTGGTATGATGAGCGGGGCTTAGGTGGGAACGACTGCGGTCCTCCACTGGCAGGGCTGGTCCAGTGGACAGTCGGTGACGTTGATTGGTTGATTGGAGATGTGTGTGTGTGTGTGTGTGTGTGTGTGTGTGTGTGTGTGTGTGTGTATGATTTGTGTACTCATTCTGTGTCTGTGGTTGTTGGTGTATTTCTTCAGTTACTGACCTTGTGTGGTTGTCTTGTTGTTTGTTACTGTTGTGTCTGCCGTGATCCCTTATGGTGAGCAATCAGTCTTAGTAGGTTGTGATCTGGATGTTAGCTTGGTGCTTGGCGGGATGAGTCTTTCACGTGTCATGACAGAAGTAGTTCTCATAGTAGATAGTGGTTTTGAGTTGTATCTTTTCATATCGTCTGTTGTTAGTAATCACTTGTAATATAACTTAATTGTTCTTTTATCGGCATTTGATTATTACTGTCCTCGGGAAACCGAGATGGTAACGCCCTTATATGCTAGGGAAGGTCTTGTTAAGGTTCCTTGGTATATGGGGGTGTTACAAAGTGGTATTAGAGCGACGATTTTGGAACCTGTAACAAATGAGCCTAATAAACGTAGTGAGTCTAGATAAAATGAACCTGGTGTATGTATATTGGGAGCCCCTGCTGATGCTAGATTTTGGGTGAGTAGGCGCCCTCATTTCAAAATCATGGCCCCATTATGCTTAAGCCAGTCACCGGGTATGGGAATGTCGAGTCGGAGATTGTGTGCCTAGTGTGTATAATGGTTATGTTAGGAATGATTGTGATAGAGCCTTCATGGATGCTAGTATGTGTAATTGTGATGAAAAACTGTGAAAGTTTGTGGTTGAGTAGAGATGTGTATGAAAGTAGTGGAAGTGGTAGAATGGCTATAATACGTGACAGTGTGGTGTGAAATAGTGCTGATAATGTCTTCTAAATCGTTTTTTGTGCATTGGTATAAAAGAATTGTGAGTCTGGTATGTGGTGATGATGGTAAGTAGTAAGTTTTGAATTAGTTGTAACATTTGTCAAAGTAGTATTTGGTAAGTGTGATGGATGAACAGTTGAATGCTTCCGTGATATGGCAAGTTTAAGTCGAGTAATCTAGCTGATAATTTGTTGTGACATGGTAAAATTATTAGTAAGCTTGAACGATAAAGGATGGTTAAATGCTAGATGAATGCTTAGAGTGATATGATTATAAGTTGTATTGTTGAAGTTATAAATGCGTGATTAGAGGTAAAGAAATGTGTTTAATGTATGCACGAGGAAGCTAGAAGTGTAGTCAATTGTTCACGTAATATTTGTTATAGAATGAAGTAGTATGTATCCTGGTTGAATGAAACCGTTGCGTTGCATTTGAGTAGCAGTAGTACGTCACGAATGAATATAATAATCTATGATGATTTCCAAATTTACTTCGGAATCGACACGAGTTGTTGTTTTGCAGGAATCGTTACTTAAATCCGTAAATTTTGACCTCGTACTCATTCTTTCCCGACCGAGTAAGAGTATTTACTCTATCGTGTAGACCTCATTCGATATAGTTAGGAAGCTACAACATCAAAAAGGTTGGATCTTCCAGCGAAAACTCGACCGAGTAGCTCCAACTCGATCGAGTAGAGGCCACTCGATCGAGTAAGTGAACAGTACCCGGGGATTTGCGGGATTCATAACCCTTCTCCCTATTCTTTTATTCTTCATTCTTTTCATTCACAAAACCCTAACCTCTATATCTCTCTCTAGTTGCCTTAATCCTTGTTGTTGGGTGCTTCAATCTTGGTGTTTTACTTCTTAATTTCAACCTCTTTACTTGCCAATCCTTCAAGGTAATAATATTCATCTCCTTTTATGTTTTAATTGATTAAAAGCATGTATAATAGTTGGTGTTTGTTGAGAAATCCGGTTTATATGCATAAGATTCTGCTTGTCATTGATTAAAACATGATCTAATTGCTTTAATTTGCTGGACATTGATGTGAAATATGCAAAAATCGAATAAAATTGGGGGTTTGTATGTCTCGAAATTTCTAGGGTTTAAGATTTTAGTTTGGATTTTGGTTGTATTTTTGATGTAAAAAGGGGAAAATTAAGTGATTTTTGTTATGGGTATCATATTTAGAGTTGATTTTGATGGTTTTTACTCAAAATTTTACCTTAAAACTCCGTCTTAAAAGTGCCCCGAACTGAAATTCGTCTTACATTCTTGTGAAATTTGTCTATTTGTGAAACTATTTAGAAATTTAATCTTTAAAATTGTGGTTGGGTTGTTAATTGATACCATGCTTGTCATAATTAGTTGTAGTTTTGAGACCGTCTGACGACCTTTTTAGGGCTTATTATTGCAATTTATGGATTGTTTGGTGAAAGTGTGCACATAGTGATTCTTTTAAATGTCCTTATATGAAGGTTTATGTGTTCCAAGCATGTGTTGTTGTGTATCAAAAATGTGTGTTAAAAAAATACAGATGCCAGAACCAAAAGTGGGAACCCGTTGATACGTGCCTAATGTATAGTCTTTTTAACCTATTTCAGCACGTATTTCTATGCATTTTTATACTGTTTTTGTGGTATTTTTCCCTGAACTGGCTACTTTGGTGCGTTTTGTCCTTTTTATAGGAATGATCGCGAAAGTAGTGGAATCGTACCCTTTTTCGTCCGTTTTGCATGCATTTAGAGGAGACGGGATTGTTCCAGAGTGAGATACTGCATTTGGAAGCGTCGTGGCATGCATTACGAGGCATTTGGTGGCGGACTTGTGCTGAATTGAAGATGAAGCACTCGATCGAGCAGTTTTTCCACTCGATCGAGTGGTTTCTACACCCTAAGTTGGTCGATCGAGTAGTTTACTACTCGATCCTTAAGTTGCAGAAAGACAATTCACTCGATCGAGTAACTATCTGGTCGATCGAGTGGATTTTGCTGAAGAGTTGGTCGATCGAGTGGTTTTAATCCACTCGATCGAGTGGTTTCGTTAGTTTTGGGCCTTAATCAGCCCGTGTGTTAATTATTTTGCTAAACTTTGTTTGCTTTTCTATTTAAACCTACGTTAACTAGGTTAAGAACATCTTTTATCTAGCTTTTCATCGATAAAAAATTTCTACTGTAAACGTTAGTACGTGGCTTCATTCTACTCTACTGTTACTTTATTTTGGGATTACTTTCACTTGGAATTTGTGTTCTTTACGCCGGAATCGCATTGACTGTAATTCCTTCTCTTCCTTTAATAATAATAATTGATCTTTGATTGCTTTAATTCTTCGCTTCCGTTACAATTAGTTTCTGCCCTAATTTCTTTTATGCAATTTATCGTTTATTTTATAATGTTTACTGCTGGGAAATTGTTTGCTGTTAGTTTAATTAGCGTTATGAGTAGCTAAACCCCCTTCATGTTGGGATTAGGGGATCTGCGGTAGAAATGTGACGATGTAGAGAATGAATTAGACGAATTAATTACGAGACTCTGTCACTATAGCAATTTAATTGTATTTATTCGACTTAGTTGAGTGCACGCTTCTATGTCACCCTTTAATCTGGCTAAAATTAATCCTGGATCGAAAGATTGGACTAAATAGGCCTGCTATAAACAGTAGACTACCCTAATGAGGATGAAAGTTAAGTTAGTGGTAATTTAGGATAGAAAGTGGACCGAAAGGACCTTTCAGCATCCATCTCACATTAGTTCGTCTGAATCATTTACAACTGAGTCACTGGACTACCGTAGTGAACCGAAATCCCGACATGTCTCTTCTCTCTTGATAGTTTAAACCTTTTATCTTGTCTTACTGCTCTTCACTTTTATTTCTCCTTTCCTTTAATCTCGTAGTTTAGAAATCAATTCAACAAAACCCCCCAATTGTTACTTTAGGACTAGAATTAGACAGCTGATAATTACATTACCTCCCTGTGGATTCGATACTCGAACTGCCTCTACTACATTTTAGTTGAGACCGTTAGGTTTTATCTTTGATAGGGTTGCGATAGCCGTGTCAAATTTTGGCGCCGTTGCCGGGGAGGCAATTGTTTACATTATTAGTTGTTTCATTTTTAGTCTTCCTTAGTTTAAGGGACAATCGTTCCTTAAACTTTTCTTATATTCTTTTTGTAGTTTCTTCTTATGCGCATGTCACAGGGTGGTGAACTAGTACCGTTCAATCATGAGATTGAGAAATCCTTGCGCGAGTTGAGACGATCACAAAGGGTATTGTCGACAGAGGAAGAGCTGAGTACTCTGTCAAATTACTTTGAGAACGAGCTATTTGAGGAGAATCCACATTCTTCTCCTGTTTCCACTTCTTCAGCCGAAACCGTCACATCTCCGGATTTTCCAGTTATGGCCGAAGAAGCAACCATTGCCAGTCACTCTGAACCGACAGCTGCAAATCTCTATAAGGGATTTGTACTACCAGGGGAGGCAAGAAAATTCGAACCGAAGCCTTCTTATATCAACTTAGTTGAAAGAAACCAGTTCGGGGGAGCTACAAATGAAGATGCAGCTAAGCACATGGAGACCTTTATCGATTATTGCTGCTCCATACCCCCACCAACTGGCGTGACCCCGGATCACATAAAAGAAACTATGTTTATTTTCTCACTCCGTGATGCTGCAAGGGAGTGGTATAAGGATCTGGACCGGGAAGCTCATGGGGTAACTGACTGGAATTCGCTAGCTTTAACATTTTACAAGAAGTACTTTTCCGCCTCGAAGACTATTGCCATTGGAGCTCAGATCACGAGCTTTAAACAAGGGCCTGATGAGAACTTTCATGAAGCATGGGTCCGTTTTAAAAAGCTGGTGCGAACCATTCCGCACCATGGATTCGAAAAATGGAGTCTTTGCAATCAGTTCTATAATGGGATGTACGACGATCAGAGAGCTATTTTGGATGTCATACCAATGGCCGATTTCTTTGAGAACATGGGAGAGACTAAGGGGTGGAAGATCGTTGATGATTTGGCCACCCATAAGGCTGAATATGGGAACTCCAGAGGCAATCAAAGAAGAGCTGCTGAATCTTCTTCTGTAGCTGCACTAGAAGCTCTTACTGCGAGATTTGACAAATATGAGTTGGGAGGAAGTTCCAAAGGGGGGATGTATCAGGTGAATGCTGTGTCAGACGGTCCTTTCGTCTGTAGAAGATGTGGAGGGGAGGGTCATGTCTCAGATCATTGTCCCAACTCCTATGAGTCTTGTGCTGCCTTTCAACATTACAGGCAAAACAACACTTATTACGAGCCAAACGTCCATCCCAATTTGAGGTGGAGTAGTCAGAATGTGCTCAATCCCACTGCTCCTCCGAATCAGCAGCAGCCGTATATTCCTCCACACAAGAATCAACAAGGCTTTCAGAAGCCTCATTCTTTCAATCCTCCTAACCATGGTGAATCATCTTCCGGTGGGGTGAATGAAATAGGAGAGATAAAGTCTATGTTGCAATCCATTACAAAGCAGTTGCAGCTAAGTGATCAACAAAATCAACAGAAGGACACATCTATTAAGGCACTTGAAATCCAAGTTGCCCAACTAGCCGCGAATTAATCCACAAGAAAGCAGGGTCATTTACCGACTCAAAATGAGAAGAATCCAAATGAGACGGTACATCTGATAGAATTGAGAAGCGGTCTTTCTTATGAAGGACCGGAAGTGTCGAAATCAGACCCGAGGAAGTCTAAGACTGATGGTGAACAGTGTTCTGTCGAGAAAAAAGGGCTCACGACAAAGCAGTTGCTCGATCGACTGAAATCTGGTGTTCGATCGAGTAGAACTGAAGATGAAAGTCCTCGATCGAGTGGTTTTTCCACTCGATCGAGTGAACAGGAAGAACAGGTTGGTCGATCGAGTAGTTTATCTACTCGTTCGAGTGAAGCAGAAAGTGGAGTTGGTCGATCGAGTGGAAATTGTACTCGATCGACCGACATTGATGAAGAAACTGCTCGATCGAGTGAGAAAATTGGTCGATCGAGTAGTATTGATGACGGGAAGCTTATTCGAGAGCCTGCTAGTGCTCGTTTAAGTGAGATATCACCGGAAAGACCTCGTTCGAGAGGTAAGAAGCGTCCAAAGGATACAGAACTTGCACCGGAAGATACATTGGAAGCGAGAAACAAGGGACTCGAGATACCTATCACGGTTCCTTTTCCGAGGCGGCTGCAGAATACGAAAGCTAATCAACAATTCGGCAAATTTGTCGAACTTCTGAAGAGCTTGGAAGTCACTGTGCCGTTCACTGAATTGCTGACAAAGGTACCCTCTTATTTAAAGTTTATGAAAGAAATTTTAGCGCGTAAGAGGACTATTAATGATAGTGAGACCGTAGCTTTGACTGAGGTGGGGTCAGCCCTATTTCAAAACAAGTTACCCCTAAGCAATCAGACCCGGGTAGTTTTTCAATTACATCGTGTCATATCGGTATGCATTTGATTGATAACGCGCTATGCAATTTAGGCGCTAGCGTGAGTGTCTTCTCGTTATCTCGGCTAAGAGATTTGGTTTGACAAAGCTAAGTTGTACCAACATGACTCCGGATGGCCGACCGTAGTTTATCACGGCCACTAGGTGTAGTAGAAGACGTACTGTTCGGATCGGGAAGTTCTTTATTCCCGACGATTTTGTTGTCTTAGACATCCCCGAAGATGCACACACCCCTATAATTTTAGGGAGACCATTTTTGTCTACTGCCCGTGCAGTTATAGACGTCGGTGGAAAGACTTTGACCTTTCAGGTAGGGGACGAGGAGCTGATTTTTCATCAATCCAAGTCCCGGAGAGCTCCCATGCAAGCCCAGCCTTGCAATGCTCTTTCTTCTATTAGTCCTATTGTTGACACTCCAGATGAAAATTTGGAGAATTGTGCTGCTATTGTTAACCCTCCGCCTCAGATTGAGAGCAAAAAGGAGGAAAGTTCATCTGTTTTCCTTACTGCAGGTACAGATGAAAGCAATGAAGGAGCTGTCAAGGGACTTGGTGTAATCAAAGTCGATCTAATTGGAAATAAGGATTCTAAAGACGGTGATAGAGGAGCAAGGACGAGGAAAACTCACGCTTACGTGGATGTGAACTACTCCCCTCCTACCGTTTCAAGTGATAATTCATGCTCATGGAAGTTGAAGAGGACAGTCAATGTTGCTGAGGTGACGTCCTCCAGTCAGGAGCCCACAAAGGGGCTACTGAAATTTGTTGGGAATTAAACGGGGAAATGCCCCGTGTAACACTTTGTAATAGATAATTTTTGAATTTCTTTTGAATTTGTTTTATTGCGTTTTAATTAGGATAATTAGTTTTAGACAGTTTTTAGCATAGACGTAAGACTATAGACTGTTCTTATGCGTTTTTGGTACATTGGGAAATTCTTGCGTGTGTTTTTTTGCAGGTTTGGGGAAGTTTCACGCATTCCAAGGAAGAAAAGACGAAAATTCAAGAGCTTACGCGAGAAAAGTCCTCGATCGAGTACTTTTTGTACTCGATCGAGTGAAAAGTTGGTCGACCGAGTGCTTTTTCCAGTCGATCAAGTAAAGCAATAAATGGGATTGGTCGATCGAGTATAATTTCACTCGACCAAGCAGCTGGACCATCAAAGTACTCGATCGAGTGGTTTAAAACCACTCGATCGAGTGAAATGAACAGTGTACAGGGAGTTTTTTGCCTTAAACTCTTATGTTCTTGTTCTAACTCTCATTTCATCCTAATTTTCGTCTAACAAAACCCTAATTGCGATTTAAACTCCCCCAAATCCCCATTTTCTTGCCCAAATCACCAAATCTGCTTCCTACATTTCATTGTTTGCATATTAATCTTCAAAATCCCCTTATTTTCCCCTTCATTTGTGTTGTTTATCTCAGTTTTAAAAGGGTTTTCGGGTTTGCGGGTTTTTCGACTGAAAATTCGCCATTGTTGCTTGTTTATTTGAGATTAATTGCAATTGTAGGATCACTCTCATCAGGTAAGCATTTCTTTTACCTTCTTTGTATTTTGATTTCGTTTAATTGGAATTTTATGAGGTAAAAATTGATTTAGGGTTTGAATATCCATGTTTAGTCGAATTCTTTCGACTTGTTTGTGTTTGTATGCCCTTAATTAGCTTGCTTGATGATCATGATCCCCCTTCCTCGCTGTTTTGTATGCTTAGTTCGATTTTTACATGGATTTTTGCGATTTGGGTGCTGGACTGTCGATTTTTTTTCGACTGTCAATTGGTGAATGTTGTTGTATTCGGTCTAAATTAGCTTCTTTGTCGCTTAATTGCTGCTGTTTAGACTGCTATCACACCCTGTCGATGCCTAACATGTTTCCATTCAAATTTCGTGCAAAATTCTCGCGATTAGGGCTGCTTTAGTCGAATTTTTCGACTGTCAGACGGTTATATGCTACATTGCTTTAGTTAACCTTAGTGTTACTTATGTGCTGCTGTTGTTAACTGTTTTTCCCATCCCCTATCACCATTTGCATGCTGTAGTTCAGAATTTCTGAGGATCGTTGGGATTTGTATGCTGTAAAGTCGAATTTTCGACTAGTAGTGGAGTTTACATGCTGTCACATGCTGGTTTTACTTGTTGTTTTAGCCACGGTTAGCAGCTGTTTTTCTTATCACACCCCTTCCCTATATTTTCAGAATGGAGTCGAGTACTTTACCTTCTACCAGTACTACTTCCAGCGCGTCCTTGGGTGAGTCAGTGGCCCCTGCTTTTGCCCCTACCACCTCCTTAGTCACCAAAGTCAGCCCCCAGCTTTTCCTTGTTTCACTGCAGGACTGCGGTTTTTACTCCAGTGAGCTCACCATGCGAGCTCCGCCTTCAGCTACCACTTCCTCTACGGTCACCACCACAGCTAGCACTGCTGCTAGTTCCTCTTCAGTGGTGACCACAGTAGCCACTACCTCTGCACTAGGTTCTACCTTTGCACCTGTGGCGGACTACTTGCCACCGCAAAGCCTTCGTAGCTCGCCTTGGTTCCTTACACCGTCCGAGAGCGGGCTGCTGCCTTGCATTCCAGAGGCCGGTGTCGTAGACAGTCTCGAGCTACGCCAGCTTCTTCACTTCTACTCCCGCTCCTAGCACTTCTACAGCTGTCGCTTCTGCTTCTGCCTCTACTTCTGGCACCGTCATGGTCCGAGGTGACACTTCCCTCGACCCTCACCCAGACTACCCGCAGGTATAAGTCGCCAATGCTTTACACCGTACGAAATTTTATAACCTGCTTAAGTGTGTACATGTACCTTCCCGATTTTTGGATAAATCGGCACTAGAGAGACTCGGCATTTACGAGTCGGTTTGTGACTTATTACGGGTCACGGGGATGCCTGGCCTCATCACTATGAGGGGCCATACCTTTTTAGAGCCGAGCCTCGAGTTTCTCAGCTCTTTAACCTTCTCCCCTGATGCGCACAAGACTGACCCTGACAGCCTTTCAGTCTCCTTCCGGTTGTTTAACCGGACTTTTCCGATGCCATTAGCGGAGTTTGGTAGGTTACTTGACCTTTCCTCTACGGGCGTGACTGCTGCCCCGAGGAAGGTCTACCGTCAGCATTGGCGGTGTCTGGCCCAGACCACTTTTCAGGGGCGAAAGCTCCATCAGGTCCACCTTTCCCCCGTCCGTTGTTTCCTTAGACTGCTGGGGAGCTCTATTTTCGGTCGAAAGGAGCCGAACAACATGACCAACACCGAGCTCTCCATCCTGGGCGGTTATCTGAACGTCGATTGTGAGGGTCCTTTTACCTTCAACATAGCTCACTTGACCGCCCAGTACCTCCACGACCAGGGGCTAAAGGAGGCGGGAACCATTGCCTGCGGTGGCATAGCCACCATTCTTTCCCAACGCCTTTACCCCACCTGGCCACGTGACTTGCAGTACCTCTCGGGAGAGAGGTTACTGAGTCTGGATGCCATGCTCTCTCAAAGATCTTTGGGCGACCCCGGACCACCGGACTTGGAAGATTGACGGCTCCTTGTCCTTGACTTACCTTGTGACAGTCTCCCCCGTCTAGAGCCCTTGCCCACTGTAGCAAAGGGCCACCGTCTGCCACCACTGCCTGACCTTCACCTTCCCCTCCGACCACATCCACCTCCTGCTGCACCCGCCGCTAAGAAGCGGCGACTTGAGACTGGAGAGGGGTCTACACCTTCAGGGAGTACCCAGCCTTCCACGGTTACTCCCAATTCGACCCCTACTCCCACTACTACTATCACTCTCACTCCACCTCCTACTGACCAGACTGAGCCGGTCTTCCCGGCTACTTTTAGACCACCTCCTCCCTTTGTAGCGCCCGCGGTCCAGGACCAAGGGGGCGTAGTTTACGGTTTGTTGATTGAGCTTGCAGAGCGTCAGGCTCGTATGTAGAGGGACATGGCTCTTGCCTTACACCCTCTGTACGAGTACCACTTGCGGCGACACAGACCGATCCCGGAGGGTTGGCCACACCCTTCCTTCTTCCAGTACCCAGCTGAGGGGTACCCGGTTTATGACGAGGAGGAGGACGAGGACCCAAAGGTGGCAGTGGAGAGAGCTCGGGAGGAGGAGCGGAAGAGGAGAGAGGAGGAAAAAGACCCGGAGTACCGGGTAGTGGCGGAGGAGCTCCGTGACAGCAGTGACGACGACGGGTAGCTACTGGTCTACTCACTTCCCCAGTTTTCTGGCTGGTTTGGGGAAGTTCGTATTTTGTATGTATCTTTCACTCTTTTATTTTGTCTCCTTTATTTCTTTGTTTTTATTTTGTTGGTTGTATATTCCCGTTCCCCTGTATATATCTGCTGGTGTATGCTGAAGGACAACGAGGGCGTTGTCCGTTTTGGTTTGGGGAGGGTATTGCATCCTTTTGAGTCTGCATCTGCATCTGTTTTCGCATTCATGTTTACTTTTTAGCTTGCATTGTTCTTTATTTTCCATCAAAAATCCAAAAAAATTAGAAAATTTCAAAAAAAATCAAAACATTTTCACGTTTATTTTTGCATATAGGTTGAGTCGGAACGGTAGATTTCCGTGATGATATTGCCCTATAACTTGTCAATTTGCATGAGCCTTGCACTTTTATTGATAGTTTTTAGCTTTGTCATACGCATAATCTACGAATTTCTGTTCAAATATAAGCTGACTGTTTAGACTCGACCTATAAATTGGCAAACTACTTAAAAATTCTTAGATATTAGAGCCCATAACTGGTGACACCCATGACCAGTTCATTAGAAATTTTGAGTAGTACTCCTTGCATAGCATGTTCATCTTATTTGCACATTTATGACATTCAATTTCTCGTAAAATGCACATATTCGGGTTCGTGGATGGTGTCACATGCAGGGAGGGTCTTGCAAATTTTCCCTTTCCTTATATTTTTCACCCATTTAACTCTACATTAGCCAAATTTGCCTTTTGACCCATTAGCTACATCCTAAACTAAGCCTGCCTAGTCAAGCTAGTTAGAATGTTCTTTTGTGGTACGTTTTTTCCATTGCAGTTTGGTCCGTATTTCTTGTTTCGGAGCTGGTGTATGTAAAGAGGAAGGAGGAAAAGAAAAAAAAAAAGAGGAGTATTGAAAAAGAAAAAAATAAGAAAGACGTGAGAAGAAAAAAAAAATTAAAAAAAGGAAGCTGGACGTGAATCAGAAAGGAGAAAGAAAGAAAAGAAAAGTTTGAAAAAAAAAAGTTGTCTGTTTCAGTAAGTTATTTCAGACGGTGTTTGAAAAAGGAAAGTTTGTGACCGTCTGACTCCTCCGTTCTATCCCATTATTTTTGAGGAGATTGTGTTTTGAGTCTAGTGAGTTTTGTGCCAAATGAAGGGCACTTGTTCTTAGTTCTTCAGTCAGTTGAGATTCGGATGGTTTATTATGGTCCTGTTAGGAACTAGCTTGACGCTTTAACCTCCACATTTCCATAACATGTTTTGCCTTTCTAACCTGAACCTCACTATTCCCATAGTATTTGCAAGCCCTCGGCTGTGACGGACATTATTGGTTGGAGTGTGTGCATTAGTACTTGAATTGTCTTTCATTTTTGTTGCATGCATGCTATGTAGGTCGCAGTTAGGTGAGTGACTGTCTTTTCTTCTCTCTTTTACATATAATATTCACCCTTTGCTTCATGAGAGAAGAGTGACCACGAGAGAGTCCAATTTTGTTGGTCTTGCAAGGTCGATAGGTCAGCTATATTTCTGAAGAGCTTATAATTCGTTTGCATATTGACTGCTTAGCTTTAACTGTTAATTTTTGTTGCATTAAATTGGTTCCAGTAGACAAGTTAAGCTAGCTCTGAGTTATTTTTCCGTTCCATTAGTATATAGTTTTGAGTTTACTCGAGGGCGAGTAAAGGTTTGGTTTGGGGAGATTTGTTACGTGCCTAATGTATAGTCTTTTTAGCCTATTTCAGCACGTATTTCTATGCATTTTTATACTGTTTTTGTTGTATTTTACCCCGAATTGGCTACTTTGGTGCGTTTTGTCTTTTTTTATAGGAATGATCGCGAAAGTAGTGGAATCGTACCCTTTTTCGTCCTTTTTGCATGCATTTAGAGGAGACGGGATTGTTCCAGAGTGAGATACTGCATTTGGAAGCGTCATGGCACGCATTACGAGGCATTTGGTGGCGGACTTGAGCTGAATTGATGATGAAGCACTCGATCGAGCAGTTTTTCCAATCGATCGAGTGGTTTCTACACCCCAAGTTGGTCGATCGAGTAGTTTACTACTCGATCCTTAAGTTGCAGAAAGACAATTCACTCGATCGAGTAACTATCTGGTCGATCGAGTGGATTTTGCTGAAGAGTTGGTCGATCGAGTGGTTTTAATCCACTCGATCGAGTAGTTTAGTTAGTTTTGGGCCTTAATCAGCCCGTGTGTTAATTATTTCGCTAAACTTTGTTTGCTTTTCTATTTAAACCTACGTTAACAAGGTTAAGAACATCTTTTATCTTGCTTTTCATTGATAAAAACTTTCTACTGTAAACCTTAGTACGTGGCTTCATTCTACTCTACTGTTACTTTATTTCGGGATTGCTTTCACTTGAAATTTGTGTTCTTTATGCCGAAATCGCATTGATTGTAATTCCTTCTCTTCCTTTAATAATAATTGATCTTTTATTGCTTTAATTCTTCGCTTCCGTTACAATTATTTTGTGCCCTAATTTCTTTTATGCAATTTATCGTTTATTTTATAATGTTTACTGCTGGGAAATTGTTTGCTGTTAGTTTAATTAGCGTTATGAGTAGCTAAACCCCCTTGATGTTGGGATTAGGGGATCTGCGGTAGAAATGTGATGATGTAGAAAATGAATTAGACGAATTAATTACGAGACTCTTTCACTATAGCAATTTAATTATATTTATTCGACTTAGTTGAGTGCACGCTTCTATGTCACCCTTTAATCTGGCTAAAATTAATCCTGGATCGAAAGATTGGACTAAATAGGCCTGCTATAAACAGTAGACTACCCTAATGAGGATGAAAGTTAAGTTAGTGGTAATTTAGGATAGAAAGTGGACCGAAAGGACCTTTCAACATCCGTCTCACATTAGTTCGTCTGAATCATTTATAGCTGAGTCACTGGACTACCGTAGTGAACCGAAATCCCGACATGTCCCTTCTCTCTTGATAGTTTAAATCTTTTATCTTGTCTTACTGCTCTTCACTTTTATTTCTCCTTTCCTTTAATCTCGTAGTTTAGAAATCAATTCAACAAAACCCCCCAATTGTTACTTTAGGACTAGAATTAGACAGCTTATAATTATATTACCTCCCTGTGGATTCGATACTCGACTGCCTCTACCACATTTTAGTTGAGACCGTTAGGTTTTATCTTTGATAGGGTTGCGATAGCCGTGTCACCCGTCAGAGCAAGAGGGGGAGGGCTTCTGAGCCCGAGGTAGGTGAGTGGAGTGGGGGACCTACGGTCCCAGCAGTGCCTGAGTACCCTTCCGTTGTCTTTGCGGACTTTACGCAAAGAGATACTTTTGTTGCTTTACAAAGACGTCATATGCGACCCACCCGTTGTATCAACACCACTCTTTTGACTGACCTGAGGATTGAGACCGATGTTAGGCATATCTTCGAGACCATGGGTATGACTGGGTTGTACCGTCTCCGGAAACATTCCTATGCTTTTTTAACCCTTGAGTTTATGAGTTATTTCAAGTATGATGCGGTGGAGCAGACCGTTGAGTTCCGCCTTATAAACACCAGTTTCTTCCTTACCATGGACATGTTTGCCACCCACCTTGGCCTTTCTAGACTTGCGAAGGGAGCTCTTAGGAACATCCCGACTAAGTGTGGAGCTAGTAGCCTTATGCCTTGCTTTACCGGCAAACCCGCTCCCACCTCTAGCAACATGTTGATTAATGATGTTCAACATGTCACCTTGAAGATCTTTCTCCGTACTTTGACATGTTTGCTTTATGAGAGGAAGGATGTGAGTAAGCTTAACTCCCATGTGGTGATGTTGCTTGCGGCGTACCTCAACCCCACCCGATCCCTGAGAGTCACCTTTAGTGCCCCGGACATAGTGTGTGCCAGCTTGGCCTTGATGGCCTCTTCTGACGTTCGTTTTCTGAGCTGTGGAGCGATTGCCACTCGATTGGCAGAAAGGCTTACCACCTTTGAGGCCTCTTCGGCCTATACACCCTCGACTCCAGCGATACCTACCTTGGACCGTGAGTACTTTCTTGACCTCAGGTGGTTGAGGAATTTGGAGGATGGTGGGCTTGCTTGGAGAGTTTGGGGAATGAGTTGGATGCGGATACCTGCTCCCGAGCACATTCCCGAGAACGAGGCTTTACCGGAGGCAGTAGTGGCTGCCGATTCTGATGATGAGGATGAGGGGGTTCCTGAGAGGCAGCTGTACCTCATTGACCCGTATATCTTGGAGGTTATGCCTGAGCCGACGAAAGGGGATCATGCGCGACCTGAGGATGCCTAGCCTAGATTGGGGAGAGGACCACGACGAGTGAGGGAGAGGGCAGCTGAGACCCAGCCGGAGCAGCCTGTGCCTCCATAGTACCAGTACCCTGGTTACCCTACCTTCTATTGCCCCGAGATGAGAGTGAGCTAGCTCACGGAGAGGGTATCTACTACCTTGACACTTCGGAACCTCCATGAGATGACATATGTGCAGCGCATTAGGACCGAGGCAGCACAACCCGTATGGTGGAGGGGCGTTGCGGACGACAATGGAGTTTTCCACTCTTACGGAGTGGAGAGGTCTACTTGGGGAGCGGCTCAGTCATATCCCTACGGTTGCTTGGCCCCGTGGCATGTTGGAGCAGATGCTCGCATGGTTGGAGTTGCAGGTCAGGACGCAGTTGGAGCAGGCACATCAGGTGGTGATGGTGGTGATGAGGTGATGATTGATCAGGATGTGGAGTGATGATACTCCTTTTCTTTTCATATATATCGTTTCATGGATTTGTAGCTGTTAGTACTTATTTGGTTGGTACTTTGTTAGACTTTGGTATGTATGTTGGCCTAAGGCCGTATTTTAAGTACTTTTAGACTGTTTATGCAGGATTTTGGGGTCGGGAGAGCGTCCCGACTCGTGTTTATATGATTGTTTGGTCTTAACATGACGTTTTAGGGGGGATCTAGACATGTGGCTACCCGATCGAGTGCCCCTCACTCGTTCGAGTTACTGCAGGGGTGACATTTGGGGAGTGTTCTGATCTCAGCCAACTGGATCGAGTAGCTAATGAACTAGATCAAGTAAGCCCAACTCGATCGAGCGCCTTACCAACTCGATCGAGTAGCACTGTTACAGCTACTTTTCGTTTTAAAACTTGGTTGAATCATCATATCTTTAAATGTTGTTATATCATTTCTTGTTGGGGGTGTTTTATATCATTGCCTAGCCTCAGAGATGGCTATATTATTGCGTGTGGTCGTGCAATTTATATAGTTTTTCAATGCTATGTATATCGGTTGAAACGATAAATCAAATTGCTTCAGGTAACGTAATGTACAACGGTTACTATTCTTGTTAAGTTTTGGTATGGTCATATAAGGGAATAATTCTTGCCATGTCTGATAGTTGGTGGGAGGTGTTCGGTGGTGGTGTTCAAATTGCTAATGGTTGCATATATATATATATATATATATATATATATATATATATATATCTTGTGAGTCATGTTTGCGTAATGTCAAGAAAGTTTCATGGCTGTCATGAGTCGAACATGCATGTTGGTTAATTTGTACAACTCTTGGAGGTATTTATATAATTTTGTATACTATTTAAAGCCGCCATAGAAAGATAGGGTACCATGATCATAATTTGGTTACATAATCGGTGTGATCGCATAACAAAGTAATCAATGACATGGTTGCTAGTTGGTACTGATATATCTTGTGGTGTGATACACGTTTTCAGTGGCTTTACATTTATACGAGTCAAGTTGTGTAATGTCGAAAAGTATATTATGTCATCATGAGACAAGGTTTGCTTTGGAGTTCGTACGTAATATCAGTATGGTATAATATGTAATGGCGATTGAGGGACATGAAAGTTGTTTGATGGTGAACTTCGGGGACGAAGCTCCTTTTTAGAGGGGAAGAGTAATGTCGTAAAAAGGAGAATGACGTAATTATAACAATTTTATAGTGTTTTCATGACATTTTAAAGTATGTTGAATGATTGGTTGGATAATTTTATAGTCGTTATTGTGTAATTGAGTAGTAGTTTATAATTGTTGAATAGAATAGCATGTCGTAATACTTCATTTTAAGTTAATTATTCGTTATGTTTTCATGAGAATTAGATGTTATTAGTGGTAGTAGAGTTGTTATCAGTAGAATTGTGTTCTGTGGCTAAAGTGATAGAGTTGAATGAATCGCGTATCGTTGTGAATCAATGGTAGGACCGTTGTTTTGTATGTTTTGTAATTGGTAATCGTTGTCAAGTTGATACCGTCGTTTTAGTATCAAAAATAATATTTTTAAAACCAAATTACTAAAAGGTAGTAATAAGGGTCGATCCGCAGGGAGGCAAGATATCTGTTTTAACGGTTCGTTTATTTGGTCACAAGTGGGGGTTTTATATAATTGGTTTTCTAAACTACGAGCTCGAGAGAGTAAGAGAAAAGCAAGGGAAGAGGGATAGCTAAGACAGTCGGTTCACCATGATTAATCAGTTTAGCAATCTAGGTCTAAGGTCAAGCAAATAGATTTAAGGGGTAACGAACGTCACCTTTCGGTCCTTAATTCGCCCTAAAACACAAATAGCTTAGCTCTCGCCCTCACTACCGCGTCCTAATGTATCGCTACGAGTCTCACCCTTTCCAACCTTTCGGTCCAGGTCAAGGTTTACTAAGATCTATAGACTAACTGCGTCGACTCAATTAGACTATAACAATTAATTGCAACGAAAACAACAAAAATCATATGAGCATTATCATAATAAAATCGATTGCTAATCTAATATAATCACGGATCCCCTAATGTCCTAGCAATGAATTAGCAATGCATAATAAAGGACCAACGCATAAAAGAAGAAAAGGGAGAAGGAATTAAGATTAATACCGATAAATAATGATTGCAAGAGTTTAGATCCGTAAAATAAATAAGAATGGAAGACGGAGTTTCCTCCGTTTCCACGCTACAGGAACAGTGATAAGGCGTGAGAGAGTAAGAGAGCCTTAATTCTGACTTCTTTCCTCTTATTTATACTAAAACTAACTTAAACAAACCTAATTACAAAACGGAATTAAAGCCCACGCGATAACCCCTCTCGATCGAGTACATAAGCTCTCGATCGAGCTCAGCGCGTAACTCTGCTTTGCGCACCAAACTTCAAATGGCCGCCATTTCTTCGGTACTTGGACAAATAGGGCGTGGTTGGTGGCGTTGGAAAGCTAAGCGGATAATCTTTCATCTACAACTAGAATCACCTTAATATCTGTTTTATAACTCTAGATATGGATCTTACAATCAGGAACTAGCAAATTGAAGCACTCTCTTTGCTCGCCTAACTTCCTTACTCCAATGCGCATCTCAAAATAGCACTTTCCAAGTTCTGACTCAACTCATCTCCTAAATGCATGCGTAGGGACATGTTTTAGGCTTGATTATGATCTTCTCCGGCTGATATCTGCAAATAATACAAAACAAACCAAAGTAGACTATTCGGGGGATATTTGTAGTAAAATTACTACGAAATAAGCATGGAAATGCGTGCTAATATGGCCTAAAAGGTCTATATAAAATGCACGCATCAAACTTCCCCAAACCAAACCCTTGCTTGTCCTCAAGCAAACTCATGCAATTAACTAAAGACTAACTAGAAAGGAGTAAAACACGGACAAACTGAAAACCGTCGACTTTAACCAATTTAATGCTCATGAATCAACTACTAAAAGCTCAATGTCACGCAAACGAACTTATGCTTGTTTTAAAAAGATGTTGAACGTTTGACCTTGCAAGACTTTAAAATTGGACTCTCCCGGGTCACTCTTCTCTCAACAAAGCAAATGGTAAGCAAATTATATGTAAAAGAGAAAGAAGAAATATAACGCTCGCTCACCTAATCTGCGACCAACACAATCGTGCATGCAATATAGTATGATAAGTAATTCTAACTACCGTACGCATACATTCCAACCGTTCAGGATCAATCACATGCCGAATACTTGCAAAAGTTTGGATAAGTGAGGTAATGGGTAGAAAGGGGCAAAACAATATTGGATAAGAGGAGTTAAAGCGTTAAGCTAGAACCTATCAAACCAAATAAATCCATCCGACTTACTACTCCAATAATAATAAACTCAGTACCATCCTTGGCATAAAACTCACTAAAATCCAAATAGAAGATGAATCGAAAACAAAAATCCAATTAGCTTATTATGCGCTAACAATTCCCTCACAAATACAAATTAGAACTTGGGAATTTCACTTTTCTTTTTCTTTTTCATTTTTTCCTCTTTTTTTTTTCAGTCTCTTTTTTTTTTCATCTCTTGATTTTCAGCTAATATTTCCATATAACCAATTCCGACATCAACTTCCAAATTCTCCATAACAAATGAATATAAACCAAAACAGGTATGATAAACATGTACCACAGAACTACACTAAACTAGCTCAACGCAAGGTAGGCTAAGATTTGGGTGTAGTTTATGGGTCAACTGGCAGTTTTGGCTAAAAGTAGAGTTAATGGGTAAGAATGAGAAAAAGGAAATTGCAAGTACTCTCCAACCTGTGACAACATCCACTAACCCGAATATATGCAGGCAAAAAGCAATTAAATGTCATACTTGTGCAAATTAATGTTACACGACATGCAGGGAGTAACTACTCACAATCCTAAATGAACTAGTCATATATGACACCAGTTAAATCAGCTCTAAACCTCAGAAAGTAATGTAGTTTGCCAAAATTTCAGTCAAGTCTACTTGTTCAACAAATTTTGAAACGAAATTCGACAAATTGCAAAAGACTTTTGCTAAAAGATGTGAAACAATGCAAGGCTCAAGCAAAAAAAAAAAAAAATAATTATCAGCAATGAATTACTCCAATCCGACTCAATCTAATATGCAAAATTAAACGTAATATGTTTGGTTTTTTCGAAATTTTTTTGATTTTTATGAATTTTTCTATTTTTGAAATTAAACAACAATACATGCAGAAATTGAAACGTGATTACATAAATGTAGTAAAAACAGCATGCAGACACGATATGGATGCATACCCTCCCCAAACCAAATTGTACAATGTCCCCATTGTATAAAGTAAAGGAAAAGAAAATGCAAACTAAAGAGAGGATGAGTCGGAAACTTACAAAAGCGCGCAAACCACGGACCTCCCCAAACCGAACCAGACATGGGAGGTGCAGGTACTCGATCGACAAAACAGTCGCTCGATCGAGTACATATGGCCAGCTTTTCTCTCGATCGACCAAGGAAGGAGCTCGATCGAGGGCATGCAAATTGGGACTGCTCGATCGAGTAAGGACGTACACGATCGAGTGCTTCGGGTGGCTTTGTCGCTCGATCGAGTAAGTAAAGACTCGACCGAATCCTTTGTCGCATCAGCAAGCGACCAAATAGTGTAGTTGTACCTGCAATCAACTAATAACGTCCCAAAAATACCGCCAAATACCAAGGCTAAAAATTCCGCAGTTTATTAAGCACACAACGAAATAAAAACGAAAGTCTTAAAAAGTAACAATAAAAATAGTAAAAACTCCGGGTTGCCTACCGGACAGCGCTAGTTTTCAGATAGGTCCCAGCTTGACCATCTTTCAAAGAAAATCCACGGCCTCTACTCGCTTCCGATCGAATGCGATTATTTCAAATGCCATTAAGAGCTTCACAATCGGCCCCTAAGCACAAAGAATAAAGACACGCGGCTTATTATAGCGTCCAACACTCTTCTATCAACCCTTTTCCGCACTTTCTTCTTTGGCGGGATAGAATCTTGCGATCCCCTTCCCGGGTCCTTCAACTTCACTAGACCTCCGCAAGAAGAAACAGAACGATTTTCCTCCAAATTGCTCCCGAGTTGGGGCGGAGGCGTTAATTCAAAAGTAGTATATGAATTAACGGAAGGCATAACACCAATTATAGCGGGGTCAACAAAAGAAATATTACCTTCTAATGCGTTGGAATGACCTTCGTTTACCTTCTCATCGCTAGTCGGGACAACCTCGGGTGATGAAACAGTGCTGTCCAAAGTTACGGTGCTCGATCGAGTGAATAAATCACTCGATCGAGTCCCTTCTTCACCAAAACCAATCGATCGAGCAATGTAGTCGCTCGATCGAGAACCCTCTTCAACAAAACCACTCGATCGAGCAACTAAGTCACTCGATCGAGGGAAATCCTCATCCCAATCGATCGATCGAGGCTGTTTCGGTTGCTCGATCGACCAACTCCATAGCAATCGAAGCGAGAACATTGAAGACTTTCTCGAAATCCGAGTCATCGAAATTCGAGTCATAAATAACATCCTCTGGCTCAGTTGTCAATTGCCCAAATTGATGCACAAGACCTTTGATAGAGGCCTCTCTTGCTTCTTCAACTTGTTGCTTTTGAAGAGTAAGTGTCGCTATTAGCGACTTTAATTCATCCATCTCTTCATTTTGGACACCAGGAGGGGGAGTTTGTTGTTGCGGCGGTGAATAGGAATAAGAAGGCTCTTGGTAGCCTTGTTGATAGTACGGATGTGGCGGTGTATAACTGCAAGGTGGGAACGAAACATAGTGACTTCGCTTATACTGTTGATAAGCATAAACTTGGTCACGATCTGCAAAACAGTAAACTGAATCGTGTCCCACGGTGCCACATCTCTCACAAAATAGCACTTGTTGCTCCGATGAACGGAACATAGGTGGACTCCTCCGAAGTACCGCCGATAGGACCTGTAAGACCTATCAAAACAACACTAGCAAAGGAGATAAGAACTGCCGCAGGGAATAAAATTCCCTGAGGCGGAAAGAAATAAACAAAACAAAAATAGATAGGGCAATTGCCTCCCCGGCAACGGCGCCAAAATTTGATACCGTCGTTTTAGTATCAAAAATAATATTTATAAAACCAAATTACTAAAAGGTAGTAATAAGGGTCGATCCGCAGGGAGGCAAGATATCTGTTTTAACGGTTCGTTTATTTGGTCACAAGTGGGGGTTTTATATAATTGGTTTTCTAAACTACGAGCTCGAGAGAGTAAGAGAAAAGCAAGGGAAGAGGGATAGCTAAGACAGTCGGTTCGCCATGATTAATCAGTTTAGCAATCTAGGTCTAAGGTCAAGCAAATAGATTTAAGGGGTAACGAACGTCACCTTTCGGTCCTTAATTCGCCCTAAAACACAAATAGCTTAGCTCTCGCCCTCACTACCGCGTCCTAATGTATCGCTACGAGTCTCACCCTTTCCAACCTTTCGGTCCAGGTCAAGGTTTACTAAGATCTATAGACTAACTGCATCGACTCAATTAGACTATAACAATTAATTGCAACGAAAACAACAAAAATCATATGAGCATTATCATAATAAAATCGATTGCTAATCTAATATAATCACGGATCCCCTAATGTCCTAGCAATGAATTAGCAATGCATAATAAAGGACCAAAGCATAAAAGAAGAAAAGAGAGAAGGAATTAAGATTAATACCGATAAATAATGATTGCAAGAGTTTAGATCCGGAAAATAAATAAGAATGGAAGACGGAGTTTCCTCCGTTTCCTCGCTACAGGAACAGTGATAAGGCGTGAGAGAGTAAGAGAGCCTTAATTCTGACTTCTCGCCTCTTATTTATACTAAAACTAACTTAAACAAACCAAATTACAAAACGGAATTAAAGCCCACACGATAACCCCTCTCGATCGAGTCACTAGACCTCTCGATTGAGTACATAAGCTCTCGATCGAGTACATAAGCTCTCGATCGAGTACATAAGCTCTCGATCGAGCTCAGCGCGTAACTCTGCTTTGTGCACCAAACTTCAAATGGCCGCCATTTCTTCGTTACTTGGACAAATAGGGCGTCGTTGGTGGCGTTGGAAAGCTAAGAGGATATGCTTTCACCTCCAACTGGAATCACCATAATAGCTGTTGTATAACTCGAGATATGGCTCTTACAAGCAGGAACTAGCAAATTGAAGCACTCTCTTGACTCGCCTAACTTCCTTACTCCAATGCGCATCTCAAAATAGCACTTTCTAAGCTTTGACTCAACTCATCTCCTAAATGCATGCGTAGGGACATGTTTTAGGCTTGATTATGATCTTTTCCGGCTCATATCTGCAAATAATACAAAACAAACCAAAGTAGACTATTCGGGGGATATTTGTAGTAAAATTACTACGAAATAAGCATGGAAATGCGTGCTAATATGGCCTAAAAGGTCTATATAAAATGCACGCATCACAATTAATGGATGAAAGTACAGTATGATAGTTGTATTGGTGTACGCTTGAATAATATTATGTAGTATATGCAGGTTATAGTCGAGTTAGTCGTTCTTGTGGTTAGTATGTGTTCAGTGATTCAAAAGGAAGTTGGTAATTCGCTAAGAGTCGTGTTGTGTATTGGGTGCTAATGTGGACGATGATGATGTTTGATGAGCATACGTAGGGGGATGATGTTCTCAAACGATAATGTTGACCTGTGTCGGGTAAACGGTGGTGATGACCTTAGTTTTGTTGTCATGTGTCGTGGGGGAGGATGAGTCGAACTTCGTTGACGAAGTTCTTTTTAAGGGGGAAGACTGTAATACCCGTCCTATTAGGGACCCGTTGACCGACGTTGACTGACCTTAGACACTGATCTTGACCTTGGGAAATGTTGCGGGCGATGTCTTGTGACGATGTGAGCTTTGTTTTGTGTGGGACTCGATCTAGGTGAGGCTACTCGATCGAGTAGCTTGGGAACTCGATCGAGTAAGTTAGTTACTCGATCGAGTAATGGGTTTGCAGCGGGGAATTATATATCGTGTTTCGTGAAACATCAAATCATTTCCGCACTTCGTTTCCTAAACCTAGATGCCGTCACTCTCCTCCTCCTTCACCATAATCCTTGCCTTGAGGATGCTTACACCATGGGCATAGGATGCTTGAGTCTGGTAGCGGTCTTGACGTCGGGTTGCTATGCTTAGGTATGTCATCGTCGTTATCATCGTCATCGTTATTTGCAGTTAGGTTGGTTGTGGTAGTGATAGATGATTGTACTGTTTGTATAGGTGTGTTGCTTAGTTGATTGGTGTCTTGTGATCAGAAGCGGAATCGTTGCGGTGCGCTAAAGGTAGGTTCGCCTACTCAGTACTGTTGGTTGTCTAGAGTGTCTTTGTTGGGGCTGGTGTCCTCCAGTTAGTGCGGATAACGTTATTGCACATACACTTGTATGGACAAGTGGGAGTTTGTTGGGGCTGGTGTCCTCCACAGTTAGTGCAATGACATATAAATCTCTAAAAGGATCAAAGGGTATACTTTTGTATTATTATCAGTTGGTCCACGTTTATCAATAACGGTTGGCTTTCTAGATAAGTTTGACGTTATTGTCATACAGATGGCGGTGATCAACTGGTCCCTAAAAGTCACACCTATAGGATACGTTTGAGAGATGTGACGGTATGAAAATACAGTCATGTTGATGCCTTATATGACTAAGCAGTTAGTCGGAGTTATTGACTAATAATTAGTCAAACACGATGTTGAGATAATTATTTAATACGGATTAAATAATACTGGCTAATGTGAATTAAGCGGTTAATTCGTAAATTGAATATAAACGATTATATTTAATTAATGTATATTGAATTAATTAATTATACAATATTGTCTTTGTCGGACATGTATTAATATGTCGACTAATTCATGTTACTAGTCGATGTTTTATTATCCGATAACGAGTGACGATTTATAATTAAAACCCGTCATATACATTTAGCAAAAATGAGTCGGACCACGAGTTAAAATAAGGAGAAAGTGGAAAGCCCACTCCCTCCCCTAATACACGGTTTGGTCGAATGAACAAAAGGAGAGCTTCTCTCCTTTTGACCTAATTCATTTTCATTTGCACAAAAATTAGGTTTTTGGAGCATTTATCTCTGAAAACCTAGATCTCACATCAGAAAAACTCAGAAAACTCTCTCAATATTGCAAGGCAATTAGAGAGTAATTTCTAGCACAAGGGGCATAGTCTCAAACGGTCTTGGGTGCAACGATTAGGAGGAAATCTATTTTGATTTCTGTTCTTAGGCCGAAATTCACAGGACCCAAGGTTGATTCTTATACCTTTATCGTTTCTCTTGTATTTTTCGTTTATGACAATTAATCACGTGTTAAAATTGCGTTATAGTCCTTAATTTTAAGGGTTTTATACGGATATTACCCTACAAGTGGTATCAGAGCGAGGCCACGTAAATTTTTCATTGTGATTTTCATAAAACGATTTGAATCGATAATTTTTTGCCTTGAAAACCGTGCGGCCGATCTGTTTTTTTTTTACACGGCTTGTTTTTTTTGTGCTTTTGTAAACCGTGTCATGCGGTTACTGTCTGATCAGACGGTCGTTTGTTTTGTTTTGTTTTCGATTTGATTTTGCATATTGTTATTATAATTGATCTTTTTAGCAATATGTTATGGTTTTGACAATTGTAGATTTAATTCTATACGGATTAGGTTTAAATTGCAATTGGTTTTTGTCAAATCGATTTTGTTTGGTTTGTTAAAGCTCACAGCATGAGCTGAAAAAAAAAAATTTTGTTTGCTCCCGGTCAGACCGTGAAAGAAGAAAAAAAAAAATTCGTGTTTTTTTATTTTTTTTTCGGCCATAACATGTACATAATACGGATTTTGTGCACTCGCTTGATAGTGAAACAGTTCACTCACGTACCATTTTGTTATTTTAAAGCAATTTAAAGTAACGGATTATCATGAATTAAAATTAAGTTGATAGAAGCGGTTTTGTCACATAATTTTAATCGTTAAAAGGTGGTTTGGATAAATTTAACATAATTACGGAATTATGTCACGAATAAATTTTGTTTTAGTTGATGCATTTTTATTTATCGTTACCTATGAATGCCATGAATGTTTTTAATTACGTATTTAATTTTACAAACGGTTGTAACTTAGTGTGGCCTTAGTAGAACGTGTTACCGTAATGATGGAACACGGTCTTGGTTGTATTTTGAGATCTCGCATCTCCGTTTTGAATTTTTCCTTGTAATTACAGTTTTATTTAGAATGTAAATAGGTTTACATTTTGTAAATTTTAAATTGTAATTTTGAGAAGACCAAAGATGGAGTTCGGATGCTCAGTCCCGCTGCATGGATCAAGATGGAACATCAAGACAAGTTTCTCGGGTCCAACGGTGGATTCCAAAGTTGTATTATGTTCATTTTGCTAGGATAGGCCACACTAGGACTTTTATTTAGGTTTTGAATTTTTTTATGTTTTTCATCGTAACGATAGTTTGCATCACATTCCGCCTAAAACCAAACCACCTAATATTTGCATGAAAACTGACTCATATAGAGCTTACGCGTTAGTTTTCTATGATATACAGATATCACACGTTTTTATAAGCCATCACCTAAATTAATTCATTCACGCAATGCTAGTTTTTCGTTCACTTAAAATGAATTAAAACTAAGTTGATGGGATCTTTCTCGTATAACCAAAAATTGAGAATAGTCTTTATAGGTCAAACTCCAATGAATCCCTTCTTCGTCGGTAGGCATAATATGACCCCTTCTACGTCGGGTAAGTTGGAACTGATTGACCTATTTTATCTCAACACTATGGTCACTCGTACGATCCTGTGATCATGGTGGACTATAGATAGGATTTACGGAAATCTATCGACCAAGAGTTCTAACGGTAGAACTAGCTAAACAGTTGGCTTATCAATTTATGGAAATTGAGTCTTGGGATCATTTGTATAATTGTTGAGGTAGATCAATTATACAAGTGCAATGAGTCTACACGTTAAAATGAATTTTAAATAGACTTAAATCACCACGATGAGTTGCTTATTTCGTTTTATTTTTCCTTTCTTTTTCAGTGTAGATCACGATCATTTAAACTGCTAATAACATAATGGCTGGCCGTGCTGACGACCCAATGCCAAGTGCCACATTGGACCGTGAGTCCTGGCTTCGGATCTTCATGAATCGGATGAATCGGTCTACTCGATCAAGAATGATGGATCAAACTTCGCGGATCGGGAGGCGGCATTACGGAATCTTTGCCATTGCCGACGGAAGCTCAAATATCTGACTGAGCCCATCCCGCCAAACCCAGGCCCCACGGCTGGAGCTAACGAGATCGCCAAGTATAACGATTTCGCCATGGAAGCGGGTGCGATAAAGAACGTAATCATTTTTGCAATGGAATCCAATTTGCAGAAACGCTTCATAGCCCAAGGTGCAAACAAGATTTTCACCACGCTCACTAAGGAATTCTCGAAAGCACCGAGAATCATGACCTATGAGCACACCTGTCGCTTCTTTGAGGCGAAACTCCAGAAGGGCCAACCGGTTAGCCCACACATTCTCAGCATGATTGAGAATGTTGAGAAACTGGAGGCACTTGATTACAAGATCAGTGAGAACATCGTGATTTACCACATGCTTCATTCACTCCACGATGGTTTTGGGCTCTTTAGTGCCAATTACTATATGAATGATTTGAAGAAAAGTCCTCATGCACTACACTCCCTTCTCGTACAGACCGAGAAGGACATGAAGTTTAGTGGGAGCCTCAAACAGGATGTTCTCATTGTGTCAAACAAGGGCAAGGGTAAGGGCAAAGCTCGGCCAGACCTAGCAGTAGGTAAGCCGAAGTTTAAGAAGTCGGGATCAGGTAAGAGTGGGCCTGGTGAGTCGAGCTCCTCATCAGGCGCGACAAAGAGCAAGACCGGTAACATGGAATGCCACCATTGCCACAAGACTGGGCATTGGAGGCGTACATGTCCTGTATACCATGAGGACATAAAAGCAGGTCGCGTTACTCCTGTTGGTATGTCTTCTTCTTCTTCTTCTTTTATTCATATGATTGAGATTAACCACGCAAGTTACGGAACTTGGGTACTAGATATTGGTTGTGGTTCTCATCTGTGTAATCATGTGCAGGGGCTTCGAACCATCGAACCCCTCGTAAAGGGTGAGGTGGAACTGCGTGTCGGGAATGGAGCACGAGTGGCTGCCGTCTCGAGCGGAACATATGTAATCCAGCTTCCTAGGGGATTTGAGTTATTTTTATATAACTGCTATTATGTACCCAGTCTTTCTAAAAACATTATTTCAGTTTCTGCACTTGACAAACTTGGTTTTTCATTTGTAATAGAGAATAATAGCTGCATTTTCTCATTACACGATATGATTTATGGCAAGGCAGTCTCCATGAATCGAATTTATGTTTTAGATCAGACCACCGAAATATTGCACGTAATGAATTAGAAGTTAAAGGTTGGTGACAAAGATCAAACGTATCTATGGCACTGCCGTATGGGACACATTAATGAGAAACGCGTTAAACAGCTCATACAGAATGGAGCTATCTCGGCCTTTGATTTTCAATCATTTGGCACGTGTGAATCATGTCTCATTCGCAAGATGACTCGAATTTCCTTCAAAGGTGTTGGAATGCGTCTTTGTCGCGACCTATTAGGACTCATACATACGGATGTGTGTGGACCTATGTCAATCACCGCACGAGAAGGCTATAGGTATTTTATCGGTTTCACGAGGACGATTTAAGTAGATATGGCTATGTCTACTTAATGAAGCATAAAAGTGAGTCCTTTGAGAAATTCAAAGAATACCGAATCGGTGCACGTAACCAATCGGGTAGAAAGATTAAAACACTACGATCACACCGTGGTGGCGAGTATCTTTCACACGAGTTTGATCAACACCTTAAGGACTGTGGGATTGTCTTACGTTAACTCCACCGGAACACCTCGGTTGAATGGTGTGTCCGAACGAGAAAATCGAACACTACTTGATATGGTTCGATCCATGATGAGTCACACCGTATTGCCCGACTCATTGTGGGGTTATGCTCTTCTGTCACCGCTCTAATACTTAATCAAGTCCGTCTAAAGCTATTGACAAGACTCCATATGAACTATGGAAGGGAACGGTCCCTAACTTGTCCTTTATACGGGTTTGGGGTCATGAGGCTTATGTCAAGTGGAGACACGAGGATAAGCTCGGCCCGCGATCGGTCAAGACATACTTTATAGGTTATCCTAAAGGAACATTTGGTCATTACTTCTATTCGCCAACCGAACAACGTGTATTTGTTGCGGCTAGTGCGACATTCTTAGAGAAGGAGTTTCTCGATAACGCAAAGAGTAATAGAACCTTCGAGCCGTCGAGATTCCAAACCAAATGCTTTGAGCAACCATTGGAGGAACCAGTTCCTTCAATCCCTACATGGTTAATATTCCTAAGGAACCTAGGAGGTCGGGAAGAGTCTCTATTCCTCCGGACAGATACATTGGTATGGTCGAGGAACATGACATAGATGACATTCTGCTCTTAACGAGTAGTGAACCCGCAACCTATAAAGATGCCATGACTAGTTCCGACTCAAAGCTATGGCTTGAGGCCATGCAATCCGAGATGGACTCCATGTATGAGAACAACGTATGGGATCTTGTTGACTTACCTGCTAAGGTTCGTCCCCTTCAATGCAAATGGCTTTACATGATAAAGCATTCTGTGGAAGGTCAACAAGATATCTATAAAGCACGACTAGTTGCTAAAGGTTTCACCCAAGTGCCAGGTTTGCACTACGATGAAATTTTTGCACCCGTAGTCATGCTGCGTTCCATGCGGATTATCTTAGCGATTGCCGCTTTCCATGACTATGAAATTTGGCAAATGGATGTGAAAACCGCCTTCTTAAACGGTTATTTGGAGGAAGAGTTGTACATGGTACAACCCGAAGGTTTCATCGATCCTGAACATCCTAAGAAAGTGTGCAAGCTTAAGCGTTCCATCTATGGACTTAAGCAAGCTTCTCGGAGTTGGAATCATCGTTTCGACCAAGTGATAAAAGAGAATGGATTTACTCGATCGGTCGAGGAACCATGTCTATATATCAAGTCGAGTGGGAGCAAGATTGTCTTCCTAATATTGTATGTTGATGACATACTCCTGATTGGGAATGATATACCTCTCTTAACTTCGGTAAAAGTATGGTTGAAGAACCATTTCCAGATGAAAGATCTGGGTGAGGCACAAAGAATTTTGGGCATCCGTATCTATCGAGATAGATCACGTCGGATGTTATCTCTTAGTCAGGAGTCTTATATAGACAAGATTCTAGAGAGATTCAGCATTACTAACTCCAAAAAGGGGTTTCTTCCTATGGCTCCAGGAGTGCATTTGAGCAAGTCTCATGCACCAGAGACACTGGAAGAGAAAGAGCGCATGACACGGATTCCTTATGCCTCGGCTATAGGATCAATCATGTACGCCATGATATGCACGCGTCCGGATGTGGCATATGCATTGAGTATGACGAGTCGATTCCAACAAAGATCCGGGAATCACATTGGATGGTGGTCAAGAACATTCTTAAGTACCTACGGAGGACTAAAGATTGGGCATTGACTTATGGAGGCGAACAAAAGCTATGCGCAACCTATTCGCAGATGTTAGCTTCCAAACGGATCGAGATGACTCGAAATCTCAGTCTGGATTCGTTTTACTCTTAATGGCGCCGAGTCACCGGAAGAGTTCCAAACAAAGTGTTACAAAGAGATTCTACGACCGAGTCCGAGTACTATGCCGCATCTGAAGCTGCAAAGGAAGCGATATGGATGCGTCAATTCTTACGAGGACTATCTGTAGTGCCTAGTTCGAATGACCCGATCACCATCTATTGCGACAATAGAGGTGCCATCTTCCAGGCTAAGGAGCCTAAGTCTAGCAACAAGTCTAGACATGTACAACGGAAAGCTCATCTAATCCGAGATTACGTGGAGCAAAAGGAGGTAGTGATAGAAAAGATTGCTACAGATGATAATATAGCAGATCCTGTCACTAAACCATTACGACAAGATAAGCATGAAGGGCATGTTAATTCCATGGGAATTAAACGTGTTCCTGAGTTGTAGTACTCTTTTATGGATTAGATTTTTTCTCTTGTGTACTCTATACGACATCATCGTTTTGATATTTATATATTTTGTTTTTCATGTGAAGTTGTACGACAATTTTTTGAACACCACAAAGTGAACTGAACAAACATTATATTTTGGTCCTTAATTGCCCACGTGAGCTGATAACTCTGGCAATTATTTTGTGACGTTGGTTGATGGTGGGTTCAACGAGCCATAAGTCAAACGGTTGACTGACCAATCACAGAGGCGAGTTATACGGATGTCTCGTAGGACACAATTATGACAACGACGTGGAGTCCTAAATGTTTTGTAACATTCGGTGCCAGGTCGTGGATAGGACCTCCATGGTGATCCTAAGAGTCGATTCTTTTGGCTATCGACTGTCTCTTGAGATTAAGGCAGATTTTGGGTGACTTTGGTTTCTTTCTCACGGTCATCCGTAACAGGGGGCTAAGCAGATTTTTTATGGGTCATTTCATGTTGTGCTTAGATCGGCAGGAGTCGAGTTGAAGGAAATATTCAGCCTTTATCAGGTACTCGATATTTCTCGGGGCCACTCGAGGAGTCAGAATCGAAATGCATGGCCATGCTCGAATACGGATTCGTTTTTATCAGTTAAGTTACTCTCTAGTCGGGGAAACCACTCTTGATACAGATCGATTGTAAATTACGACTTTGCGGATCCGGATCTGCAAATTGTTTTACATTGAGTGGGAGATATTTTAAATGGATATGAGAATCGGTTATCGCACATACACTTGTACGGACAAGTGGGAGTTTGTTGGGGCTGGTGTCCTCCAGTTAGTGCGGATAACGTTATTGCACATACACTTTTACGAACAAGTGGGAGTTTGTTGGGGCTGGTGTCCTCCACAGTTAGTGCAATGACATATAAATCTCTAAAAGTATCAAAGGGTATACTTTTGTATTATTATCAGTTGGTCCACGTTTATCAATAACGGTTGGCTTGCTAGATAAGTTTGACGTTATTGTCATACACATGGCGGTGATCAACTGGTCCCTAAAAGTCACACCTATAGGATACGTTTGAGAGATGTGACGGTATCAAAATACAGTCATGTTGATGCCTTATATGACTAAGCAGTTAGTCGGAGTTATTGACTAATAATTAGTCAAACATGATGTTGAGATAATTATTTAATACGGATTAAATAATACTGGCTAATGTGAATTAAGCGGTTAATTCGTAAATTGAATATAAACGATTATATTTAATTAATGTATATTGAATTAATTAATTATACAATATTGTCTTTGTCGGACATGTATAAATATGTCGACTAATTCATGTTACTAGTCGATGTTTTATTATCCGATAATGAGTGACGATTTATAATTAAAACCCGCCATATACATTTAGCAAAAATGAGTCGGACCACGAGTTAAAATAAGGAGAAAGTGGAAAGCCCACTCCCTCCCCTAATACACGGTTTGGCCGAATGAACAAAAGGAGAGCTTCTCTCCTTTTGACCTAATTCATTTTCATTTGCACAAAAATTAGGTTTTTGGAGCATTTCTCTCTGAAAACCTAGATCTCACATCAGAAAAACTCACAAAACTCTCTCAATATTGCAAGGCAATTAGAGACTAATTTCTAGCACAAGGGGCATAGTCTCAGACGGTCTTGGGTGCAACGATTAGGAGGAAATCTATTTTGATTTCTGTTCTTAGGCCGAAATTCACAGGACCCAAGGTTGATTCTTATACCTTTATCGTTTCTCTTGTATTTTTCGTTTATGACAATTAATCACGTGTTAAAATTACGTTATAGTCCTTAATTTTAAGGGTTTTATACGGATATTACCCTACAGTCTTTGATGTGGCTTGGTCGATTAGTGTCGGTATGGTTGGTTGATTGTGATAATCGGTTGGTGTTGTGCTGTTTTGTTTATCGTTGTTGTGGTGCAGCTGATTGTGATTGTTTGTCTATGGTTCTCGAGGTGCGTCCTCGGCTGAGTGGAGTCACTTGTGGGAGTGGCGTCACGCCCGTAGTTCGCTCTCCGTGGAACCCGTCACGGGAGGGGATATGCACATTAATTGACATGGGTTTATCGCTCGGTATGATGAGCGGAGCTTAGGTGGGAACGGCTGCGGTCCCCTACTGGCAGGGCTGGTCCAGTGGACAGTCAGTGACGGTGATTGGTTGATTGGAGATCTGTATGTGTGTATAATTTGTGTACTCATGCTGTGTCTGTGGTTGTTGATGTATTTCTCCAGTTACTGACCTTGTGTGGTTGTCTTATTGTTTGTTTCTGTTGTGTCTACCGTGATCCCTTATGGTGAGCAGTCGCTCTTAGCAGGTTGTGTTCTAGATGTTAGCCGGGTGCTTGGCGGGATGAGTCTCTCATGAGTCACGACAGAAGTAGTTCACACAGTAGATAGTGGTTTTGAGTTGTATCTTTTCATATCGTCTGTTGTTAGTAATCACTTGTAATATAACTTAATTGTTCTTTCATCGGCATTTGATTATTACTGTCCTCGGGTAACCTAGATGGTAACGTCTTTATATGCTAGGGAAGGTCTTGTTAAGGCTCCTTGGTATATGGGGGTGTTACAGCTAGGGCTATCATAGATGTCAAACAAGGGCTTTGTTAGCCGTTCTTAAGAAAAACAGAAAAGCCATGGGTTATTCTTTGGATAATATTAAGGGCATCAGACCTGATATTTGCATGCACAGGATTGAGCTAGAGGAAGATCACAAGCCTTGTAGACAAAGTCAGCGCAAGCTGAATCAAAAGATGCAGGATGTTGTGATGGCTGAGGTAATGAAGCTACTTGATGCAGGTATTATCTATTCTATTGGTCATTCTAAATGGGTGAGTCTAGTTCAGGTAGTTCCTAAGAAAGGAGGAACTACCGTGGTTCAGAATAATAAAAATGAGTTGATACCTACTAGAGTTGTGACTGGTTGGCGGATGTGTATAGACTATAGACAGTTGAATACCGCCACAAAGAAAGATCATTTACCCCTTCCTTTTATTGATCAGATGGTAGAAAGGTTAGCCTCTCATAAGTTTTTCTGTTATTTAGATGGATACTCAGGGTTCTTTCAGATCCCTATTCATCCGGATGATCAGGAAAAGACTACTTTTACTTGCCCTCAAGGTATTTTTGCTTATCGTAGAATGCCTTTTGGTTTCTACAATTCCTAGGCTACTTTTCAAAGGTTCATGATGGGGATATTTTCTTAGCATATAGAGTTTATTATGGAGGTCTTTATGGACGATTTCAGCGTCTATGGGAGTGATTTTGATAACTGCTTCTCTAACCTTGGTAAAGTGTTGAAGCGCTGCATTAAGGTTAATCTTGTGCTTAACTGGGAAAAGTGTCACTTTATGGTCAACGAGGGAGTTGTATTAGGGCACTTATTTTCTGATAGGGCATCAAAGTCGATAAAGCAAAAGTGCAAGTGATTAAGCAATTACCTCCTCCTGCTAATGTTAATGGAGTGAGGAGTTTCCTTGGAGATGCTGGCTTTTATCGCCGTTTCATCAAGGACTATTCAAAAATGGCTAAACCACTTACATAGTTGTTACTGAAGGATGCCCCGTTTGTATTTACTGAAGAGTGTCTTTCTGCTCTTAACAAGTTGAAACATGCCTTGATTTCAGCACCGATTATCCAGCCTCCCTGACTGGGAGCTTCCATTTGACATTATGTGTGATGCTAGTGATTATGCTCTAGGAGCGGTGTTGGGCCAGCGGAAATACAAAGCTTTGAGTGCGATTTACTATGCGAGCTGAACTCTGGATGAGGCTCAAGTGAAGTTTGTTGCCACTGAGAAAGAGTTGTTAACTGTGGTTTATGCGCTGGAGAAATTTCGATCTTATTTAATAGGTTCGAAAGTTATTGTTTTTACTGACCATGCAGCGTTGAAATACCTTCTTGCTAAGAAGGAAGCTAAGCCACGATTGTTGAGGTGGATACTCCTCTTCCAGGAATTTGATATGCAAATCAAAGACAAGAAGGGCGCCGAGAATGTAGTAGCTGATCACCTGTCGCGATTACCGCAGCAGGAGGGAGAGGGTCCTTGACCTATTGATGATTCTTTTTCGGATGATACTCTATTTGCGGTTACTACTAACACAAGTGTTGACCCGTGGTATGCAGATTTTGCTAACTACGTTGTAGGTGGTGAGCTGCCACTTGTCTTATCAGCAGAGGAAGCGATTTCTTCATGATGTGAGGCGATATTTCATAGATGATCCTTATTTATTTAAGGAGTGTGATGAAGGTCTTTACAGACAGCGTATTCTGTAATGGGAGATCAGGGTAATCCTAGAGAGTTTTCATTCTTCCTCTTATGGCGGTCACCACGGTCCGTCGCGAACCATGGCCAAGGTATTTTAGTCTGGTTTTTTCTGGCCTACTTTATTTGCAGATGCTATAACGTTTGTTTCAGCTTGTGATGCTTGCCAGCGCTCGGGAAATATTTCTAGGAGACATGAGATGCCCCAAAATGGCATTCAAGAGGTAGAGGTTTTTGATGTCTGGGGCATTGGTTTTCAAGGACCTTTTCCGTCCAGTAAAGGTAACAAGTATATTCTAGTGGCTGTAAACTATGTGTCCAAGTGGGTATAGGCTGTTACTTCACCTAACTGTGATGCCAAGACCGTGATTAAACTGTTTGAAAAGATTATTTTCCCCCGATTTGGTGTCCCTAGGGTCGTCATTAGTGATGGGGGCAAGCATTTTAAAGAAAAGCAACTTACAACTTTATTGTCCAAATTCGGTGTCCAACATCGTAGAGGTCTGGGGTATCATACCCAAACTAATGGGCATGTTGAGGTCTCTAATAGGGAACTAAAAGAGATCTTGGCTAAAGTTGTTTCTAAATAACGGATGGATTGGAGCTTAAAGTTATATGACACATTATGGGCATATCAGACTGCCTTTAAAACACCGATTGGTGCATCACCATATCAGTGGTTTATAGAAAGTTCAGTCATTTACCTGTTGAACTAGAATATAAGGCTTGGTGGGCCATACGTGAATTGAATTATGATTATAAGTTGTGTAGTGAGAAACGTTTATTGCACCTAGATGAGCTAGAAGAGTTTCGGCTCAATGCCTATGATAGCTCGCGCATCTACAAGGAGAAAACAAAGATATGACACGACAAAAGAATCATACCGCGAGAATTCCATGTCGGGAAGAAGGTGTTGCTGTTTAATGCCCGATTGCGCTTGTTTCCTGGTAAGCTGAAGTCCAGGTGGAGTGGCTCTTATACAGTGACTGGTGTCACCAAGTTTGGGTCCGTTGAGTTAGGGAATTCCGAGGGCAGAAGATTTAAAGTGAATGGCCATCATGTGAAGCATGACTATGGAGCAAATGATTTTGTTGGCAACGCTGAAGTGTTCTACTTAAACCATCTAGATGCGCAAGATAATTGAAGCCATAAGGTCGTGCGGGACCTCTTAAACCTGCGCTATCCGGGAGGCAACTCGGCTTGTAATTTATTGTACTTTGCTTAAAACATTTAGTTAGTTTTGTGTGCTTTAGTTGCTAGTTTTAAGACGATAGACTGGAACATTTAGACTTGTTTTGTTAGTTCTATGGGTTATTTGTTGCGTGTTTGCAGGTGCCTCAACGGTCGTCTAGGATTTTGTGCAAAGAAAACCACTCGATCGAGTTCTTTGATCTCTCGATCGAGCACCCCTAGAAGATGACCACTAGATCGAGTACCTTGCTCTCTCGATCGAGCACTTTCGCAGTCCATTTATACTCGATCGAGAGCCTCTTGCTTCGATCGAGTTCTCTTGTTTTGATTCGCGTCTAGTGAAGTTGTTATGAGGCTATTTGCAACCTCCCTTATTGCTGGCTGGTTTGGGGAGGTCCCTACTTCGCGTTATCTTATAAGTTTTCCGAGGCTACACTTATTTTTAGTTTGCATTTTCTTTACTTATTTGGGTACAATGAGGGCATTATACAGTTTGGTTTGGGGAGGGTATATGCATCCATATCCTTGTGTCTGCATATTGTTTTTATTTCCATGCTGTTTTCACGTTTAATTTTTGCATGCCTTGTTCTATAAATATAAAAAAAAAATCATGAAATTTTTTTGAATTTAATCACGTTTATTTTAGCATATAGGTTGAGTCGGAACGGTGAGCCTTTTATGCTACATTGAGTCTTTTTACCTTTGCCCTGCAACTTTTAACATTTTATTGGCATAGTTATATGCATAATCTACGAGTTTTTGTTTAAACTTAGCTGAACGAATAGATTTGACTCTAATATTGGCAAACTACATATACATTCTAAGATTTAGAGCTTGATAAACTGGTGACATTCATGACCGGTTTCATTTAGGATGTGAGTAGTACCTGCGCCGCGCGCACACGCGCGTTTTGGTTTTGAGGCGGCGGCACTTCTCCCTCGAAACCTTGGTTTGCCAAAGCACGTCATGGGCCGTTACCGATTGGTGAGGCATTGAAACCGGTGAAAGGCTGAATAAGCCTGCAGTTGTGGAGTCGCCACCTGGAAACCGTTCGAATACCTCGTGCCATGTCAAGACACAAAGTAATGACATGAATACTAAGAACTCATTACCCTTAGCATTCTATGTCTAAAATGACTCTCGAGATGTCAATGGACACGGATGTCCAGAGTTAACTGGAGTAAGGGGTGAGGGTACGTATCAGGAAGTTCTTTAATTCAAACACCTAATCCCGCCCGCCTCGATATTGGCCTCTACTAATGATTAGGGAAGTCGTTCATATTTGATATGTTGTCGATGTAATGTATGAAATGCAACAAACATGGATTAATCCTAGCATGTGAAATTAGACTATGTCGGTTAACACATGTTTTAGCAAATAATTTGGTCGAAGTAAATGTTAGATTCAATACATGTGAATGCCATACAATTAAATCATACATAATAATAATTACGATAAATGAATTACAATAATTAAAATGATAAAAATTACAAGCTTTATTTGATCTACGTCAAAAGCACGCTCAAAGACGGGATTTCGAAGAAGAAAATAAAAGGAAAATAAAATTAGAATTAAAATATGAAAATATGTCAGATTAAAGGTGATAATTTGAATAATTGTTGATTTAAACCATAATTACGGGCTACGTTAAAGCGAGAAAGATTCTGAGGCAAAACCAACCCAGAACAGGTGCATCATCTGTTGCGTCCTCTGGAACAGGCGCAACACTTCATGCGTCTATTCTTGAGCTGGGTTCTGGCTCTGAAGTCAGAACCGTAACACTGTTATTGTTCTTTGGTAGATTTAAGATGGATTGTCCATATTAGACTCGAATTGAAGTGTTTTAACCAATCATTTGTATCTGGGCAAGTCATAAAACGAATGAAGACGAGAAATTACTGCGGTTTACATGATTATGATTATACGATGAACTCATGTCGAAAATACAAAAACGCGAAACCTGAGGTTAGATTAAGACGAAACTGGACAAATATGATTCGGACGAAAAATTATGTATCAAATTGGGACTCCAGAACCTCGACATGAACAAGTCGAAACCCCGAAGAATCGATTTGTATTAAAACGACGAAAACCCGCAAGTATTGAATTACTCGGGATTAAGGATGAATTAAGCATTGTAATTATAAAGGGAGTTGTTAAAATATGATTTATATACTGAAATAACAAAGAGAACGAAGGAAAATGAAAGAATAAGAAAATAAGGAAATTTGCAGGAAGTCGAGGAAGAAGAAGAAGAGCAGAAGCAACAGGCAGCCTCTGGAAGAGGCGCGGCAAGGCTGCAATCCTTTCTGAAGGCACAACTCCTGCTGCGTTTCTTCTCGACGTCTGACCTCTGCTGTTTCGTAAAAACGGCTTTAAAAGGTGGATTTTAAATCGTTTTTCGAACGTGCTCTTGATATAGTTTTACATTAACTGATACAAAATAAAAGTACAATAATAAAATGGGATTTACACCCTCAGACTTACATGTTTGATGAAACGAGATTGACTAAAGATGTCGTTTAGTGATTGCTTGACTCGAATATGCGTGGAAAGTGCCCTCGTTAGAGGATTTAGTAGATTGATTAGGTTGATTAAAGGTGGAGTTGGTCAAGTTGGCCGGTCTGTGGAACGTGATTGGGACTCAGAATAATATGAGCTTACGTGGTCGATTGATCAAGCACGTAGGCGTCGGAAAGCAATAGCGTAGTCTAGAATGCAAAGAGAGAGAAAGAAAGTGCGGAACACTCGCGTGCCAAATATGGAGGCGAAGGCCGCTATTTATACTAAACATATAGAAGAGTTTTGGAATGACACGGATTTGGAAAAAAATATCGAAAATATTTTGGAAAATGCGAAAAGAGGACTGGAGAAGAGGCGCAGCAACTACTGCGTTTCTTCAGAGAGGCGCAACATTTGCTGCGTCTTTTCTCCAACGATTTCCTCCTTGGCAAGAAAGATTTCTGCGTTTTATTATGGAATTTCGGTAGATTTACACTTCCTTATTCCATTAAACAATAATATTACGGTAGATATTTAATTAAAATATTAATTTTATTTAGGAATAAATATCTAGAGAATTCTAGAACATTCCGGAATATTCCAACTAGGCATTTAAACGGTTTTTAGAAAATGAAGCGGTTTTTGACCTGGACTCCAAATGAACTCTAATTACTGTTAAAATAACCGTTTCAGTGCGTAGATGACGACCCAGGGGTTGACTCGAGTGTTTGATCTATCACTTGTTGATGAACTTATGGACTGTCATAAATCGTTCTACGTATCAAACATGCCGCCCAATCATCACTGGGTGGTTTGGCAGAAGTTGTAGAAATGAGGTATCTACAGAGCCCCCACTTTGACTGAGGCTTGGACAAGGCGAAAGTGAAAGTATAGCCATCAGGTCAATCGAAGATTACAACCTGACGAATATGGCGACGCGAGGCGGCTTAAGGGGTCTGAACCAAGGACCTGTCGTCGGGAACATTTTAGAGTCTGTCAACTATCGGGGAGGGTCGTTTAAAGTCCTTTAGACTACGTAAGGAAGCTCGCCAGCCATAAGAAGAAACCATACATGAGACACCCCTGGGTGAACGATTCGAAGGTACAAATAGTACTCCTCGGAGAATTTTACCTTAAACTCAGTGGGGAAGAATCATATGTTGAGTCGACAACGGCGTATCATTGGCACTGCTAAGGAGCAAATAAGATATCGACAACGACGCGTCCTTGGCATTGCTGAGGAGAAAATCCGCTCGGGTCGTCGCAAGCGAAATTCCGATAAAAAGGAGAAGCCTATGAACTGTATTTAGTGATCATGAATTCTCGTCGGGGAACAAAATGTCGTGGTTGTCTGTATTCTGTTGAAGAGAAAATGTCGATTCGAGTGAAGAGAACGCCCAAAAAGGAGCCATGTGTTGAAAATAATATGTCGGGGAAGAGGCGCATGAATCCCGGGCACAAAAATAACGAACTTATAACAAATATTAACGAATCTCGGCTGGAAACTCCCTAAGGAAGAGGCGCGGCAAAAACAGCGACCCTTGGAAGAGGCACAACAAGTGATGCGTCTTCTCCCGAGCTCACCCATCTCTGGGTAAAACTCGACTTATTCCGTGTTTGGTTTTATTTCAAAAACACAAACATATTTTGTTTTCTATACAAAACTTAACCAAAGTCTAACCAAATTCCGCCAAAACTTGATCAAAACTTGGCATAAATCATGACTAATCGAGGTATGTGTCTTGTACTTCCTTTATTTTGCATTTGAGTTTTGATTTGGGTCGAAAAATTTTGGTTTATATACCCATTTCATTTGAAAATTTGGGGCTTTTATCCCAAATGAATTTGTCTCATGAAATTGATATTAGAAATGAGTAATTGATCATGTTAGGAACATAGCCATTTATCTCTTTCGAATTTTCGTCAAGTATTAAGGATTTGAGCACGAAATGTGACGGTTTCTTGCTAAACCGCAAAACCCTTCGAAAATGGCCCTATGCTAGTCCATTTTTTATGAAGCTTAACGTTTTGGAACCCTTGAGTAATGGGCAAACTTGCTATTACGCCCGATTTTCACTTTGTGACAGCTTCTCCGGGACACTTTTGTATGGTATAATTGCTATTGTAGCGAAATGCTACCGAATTTTCGACTCAAACCCGCAAATAGGCTTGAATTTAGACTCATCTTGACTTAACCTACCACATGTGTGGTCAGACTTGGAAAATCTGGCCAAAGAGGGCTAGAAAGGCCGTTTTTAAATGCAGGAAATGCTTGAAAATGTGTTTAACATCGCTTTGTTACTTCGATTTTGCAGAGGATATTCCTTCTAAATCGAGGAGAGGCCCCATGGACACTGACTTTGACCCTTCTACTGCTCCCATAGTGCGTACGGGAGCTATCCAGGAGATGGAGGAGGATATAGAGAAGGAGGTCACGCGGAGGGCCAATGTAGGACGAGGCGGCCGTCAGCTCGCATGAGCGCCTGAGTGGGCTCAGAAATGGGATGGTAGACATCTCATTTGGGCGGCGGAAAGCCACGACGAGGAGCATGGTAAGCCTTCAGCTTGTCATTCCCTTATTTATTTATTTCTTACACATTTTATGCAAGACAAAGCTTTCTTTTGAATTGACGCAGGAGGCTGGGAATATGAGGTCCTTCTCTGGTTATACGACGATTGTAGACGCCTTCGTGAAGCTGTCGGAGGAGGAGAAGGCTATCATCGAGCGGGGAGCCTTTGGTGCCTTGGTACGAGGCTGGAAGGAGATCAAGGAGAGGAAGATTCAGGCTAACCTCAGTCTGATTTGAGCCTTTCTTGATTGATTCTGGGACACGACCTCGACTTTCCATATGCCTTTTGGAGAGATCGAGGTCACCTTGGAGGACTACGGTATGATCTCGAGTCTATCGTGTAGAGAGGAGCCGTTGGTGTGGCCGTCGGCGGCCATGAGAGTAGACTCAACCGAGGTGAGGAGTGTGGTTGGCTGGAACCTGGCTGCGGGTGCGGCCCAGGTTCCTAGTTTGGTGCCGAGTACCTAAGTCAGAGACTATTTAGGTGGTAGGGTTCTGGCGAGAGTGAGGATGGATGGACGCATGGTTCCTTCACCATCTTGTCTTCGATTTACTTCAGCGATAAGGGGGAGAGGCTATCGACGAAGCTTCTTTCATTTCTTTTTTACTTGAGTAGCCTAGGTCGCTGGGATCGGGTTACTCCTAGTTTTACGGTCCTCACGCGCTATATGAGGGCCATGGTCCGTCTGGAGCTGATGGAGAAGGGGACTTCTCTTGCCACTGTCGGTCCTGGACTCCTCTTGGAGGTATGAACCTTTCTTGAAAATATGAAATATCATTTTTGTAGAAAACGACTTGTAATCATTATTATTTTGCCTACAAGCGTGGGTGTACTCTTACTTACCTGTCTTTGCGCCCACAAGGACGGAGGACGTACCAAGAGCATACCCCGTCGTGAGGGACTGGGCAGTGTGTCGTCAGAAGAGCCAGCGGTCTTGTTATGATGTTCGTCAGAGGGGCGTGAATGCCTTGAAGTTAGACATCGTAAGTGTCTTTGATCTTCATTTTATTTTTCTTTTATTTAGAGATAACCATAGGAATGACCCCTCGTTTTCTTGTTTTAGTGAGTGCCCAGGCTCTGGGAGAGCTACTCTAGGACTCCCATGGGGCCTGTGTAGTACTTGGGTGAGCGTTTGACTCGGCAGTGCTCTCGTGACACTTTTACGGATAACATCGACCCTCCACGGACGATGTTTAGGGAGCCTTCAAAGGCTGAGAGGGCATCTGACCTGGCTAGCGCGAGTCGTGATGCCCTCCTTCTCCCTGGTGAGGAGTACACTGGGTTTGTTCACCGGAGCCTAGCGTACTGGCCGATCGTGGTAAGCATATTTACCGTTTACTTGTCTTTGATAGATCTGATAAATGATGAATGATTAGCAAATAATGAACCACTTGAGTTTTGTAGGAGATCGAGGTGGCGGCGTCGAGCCCCCAGTTTTTCTAGAGACGTTGGAGTACACTGACTCGGTGGGCATGACGGTGATCTCGGAGATTGGAGATCCAGTCTTTCAGTGAGGTGGTGACTAACGCTAGCTTGGATGAGTGGCAGCACGTTGTGAGGAGGGTAAGCCCCCAGCTTTGGCTGTCTTTAGTATTTTATGCTTTATTACATAGGAATGCATTTGCTTGAACCTTCTCC